>NC_133660.1:109409640-109624457 GCF_037893015.1 Macrotis lagotis
CATCTGGCTGCATCACAATTAAAGGTCTGTCAGCAGCATTGTTATATACATTATTATCAATCTCGTTTCAGAAGGATTTAAAATTTAGCTGTTGGCTAAGCTTAGTAATTTAATGAAGGGATTGAAATGCAACAAAATGTCAGTACTAAGCTCTTAGGTCATGCTTTAATTGTGTTTTGCAAGAATAAATTAAAAAAAAAACTTTTATTTGGAAAATATTTCTTATGGCACTACATCTAGTTTCTCCAAATAGTTGACTTTTATAGTTCAGGAGAATGGAGAGAGGAGACACAATTTAGGTGATTGCCCTGATCTATCTTCACCTGCCAGCATTTTTAAAAAAAATTTATATACAGTGGTTAAGCTGGACCCAAATTATTTCAGTTAAATAAAGCCCTGTAAATTGAAGGTGGTTGTACCAAAGCTAGCAGCACCTACACAGTTACCCCATTTATTTCATACTCCTTTAGTTATATTCTCAACCCTACTGGATGATATCACTGAAATAGCAAGTGAAAAGGTAAATTAATAGTGAGATCATATAGCAAGGGTGGGGAAAGGTAAGAAGAAAGATTTCAATGTAAAACCTTGAAGACTTAGAAGGGCTTAAAAAATATCCATTAAATAGAATGGAAGTAGAATGGATAAAATTGGGTGTTTTTGATTAATAAAAATATACATTAGTCCTTTAAGTTTCTCCTTAATAAAAATAATGATTAGCTCTAGTGAGACCCATTTAACAGAATCCCTAAATGAAAAACAGATTGACTGGGGAAGTTGAAAAAAATGTTATAGGAAATTACATGTGTGAGCAGAAACCTCTTAGAAACTTCTAGAAAGAGAAAAAGGTTAAGGAATAAGCAAAAATGTTTATTTCAAATAATGGATATTTTTTAAAAATTCTATGGATACAATAGGGCGTGACTAAGTTACTTCCTTAAATAAAGCTCCAATATGCTTCAATAGACCAAAATCAAAGAGGTGAACTGATATGAGAAAAATTACAATTTGTGAAATGTAGGTTTCATTTTTTTTATCCTATGCAGTACTGATGCACTGATTAAAGAGGGGGTAAAATTGCTACCACAATGTATTATTTGGTTAATTGTCCTCCCCATTCTGCTCTTTACTAAATCACAAAATCTGACCAAATTTCTCACCCTCAGTCCTCGCCTACTATAGTCTCAACAAACACAATTCAATACCTATCATGCCACTGTGTTATTATAGAGTGAACAAACAAACTTTAGCTTCTTCCATCTGATTTAGCCCAACACACAAAACCCTGATGCTCAGGACATTCTTTAGCTGCACAAGACCTTTCAACATGTGCCTTTTAGATAAATCTAGTTTATTCCCATACATTCACACACTCAGTTCCAACTACATTAAACTATTAAACCTTTTCCTATACATAACATCCCATTTTCCTTCTGTCCACTCTAGGCATTTTTCAGATCAACTTCCTCATAAGGACAAGTGGCATCCATTGGTTCATTGAAAATACAGAAAACAGCTGATTGGCAAAATATGCTCAAAATCTAAATCCTAGGAAACTGAACTTCTTCCTTACCATACTTTGTCTATTTACTCCACTAATACAGATGCATTAGTGAGCAATATTCTCCCCAATTTCTCTAAAAACTCAGATTAGGAAAGTCCTTCAAATAACCAATATTTTCTATCTAAAATAATAAATATCTATTTTTCAAAATTCTCAGTTAAAATTTTTTCAGCCACAATATACTAAACATGTTTACCTAAACTATTGAATATCCAGGATTTTGGACTATGAGTATACATAGGACTTTAAGCATGGGTGGTTTAAGCAGCAAGTCTACTTCCCTTTCCTAGGTTCTCCCATTTGTGTCTCTATGGGCCATTCCTATTTGAGCTTTTTTTGTTAATGTCAGCTGGTTTCCACATGGCAACAGTTAGCTCTCTGCTTCACCTTCAGTTTCCATACTTCATCTCCTAGAATAAGTAATCACTTATGTCATATGATGGACTGAAAAGACTACTTCACCTGAAGGCAGAAGGCCTGGGCTAACATCACAATTGAGTTACTTATGCATATATGACCTCAGTCCAATCACTACTAAGGACTTGAGTGCCTTCATTTAGAAAATGATGCTTTCTGAGGTTCTTTCTATCTCTAAAAGTATGTCCCTGTGACTACTTAACATAGTTATTAGTAGGAATAATTGGATATTAGAAAATACCAAGCCCTGGTGAGAAAGCACCTGAATTTTGAGTTTCCTCTTGTTTTAACAAGATGATAGGGTTTAAGAAGTGATTTTACTCTATACAAATTCACATATAAAGTCACTAGAGGTGGCCAAATTGATGGAGCAGACACCTTGGAGAAAAGAAAGCCTAAATTCAAATCTGGTCTTACATATTTTCCTCATAGGTGATCCTGGAAAATCATTTAAACTCTACATACCTTAAATTCCTCAACTGTAAAAATGAGGATCATAGTAATGCCTACCTCTAGATAGGCATTACTATGATCCTCATTTTTACAGTGTGCCTGGAACATAGTAACTGATGAATAAAAGTTTATCTCATTACTTCCACTATATTACTAATGGATTCATATAATTCAATTAAATTCATTCAACATTTATTAAGTATCTATTGTATACTAGGTTAAGCTTAGCTATACCAACATACAAGAAAAAGTCCCTGCAGCCAATATTCTATTTGGTCAATATAATAAAAGGGAAAATTATTAATTCGTAATATCCATATTAAGTTACTTCAAGAGGAAGAAGTGGGGAAAGGGCAGAACAGGAAAGGTTTCATGAAGGAAGTTGAACCGCTTCAAAGGAAGCTATCAATTTTGCAAGGCAGAGATGAGGATAAATTGCATTCCAGATATAGAGATAACCTGGTACAGGAAGTTAGGAAATGAAATCTTATGTAAAGAGAAAGGATAGAGTCCAGTGTAGCTGGATCATATTCTTCTTGATATCATTGGGGATTTTCTTGGAAAACATACTAAAAGATACTAAAATCATTTGTCATTTCTTCTTCCAGATCATTTTGTAGATGAGAAATCAAGGCAAACAGTGTTAAGTGACTTGCCTACAACTAAGAAGTGTCTGAGGTCAGCTTTGAATTCATGAAGATGAATCTTTCTGATTTCAAGTCTAGTGCTCTATCCACCATGCCATTTAACTGCCCATCTTGTGTATGGTTTTTATTGCAAGCTGATGAGCTGGTAATGATTCATTAAATATATCTAGAGAAGGAGGAACAGGGTGAGGAAGTAGACTGATGGGGTGAAATCTATTTATAAATGGAATAAAGAAGGTCTCATTTCATGTAGTGAGAGTATAGAGTTAGTCATTATATGACAATAGCATAACATTACTATATAAATTATAAATAAACAATTTAAATCTCTAGACATAATTGTCAGTTTAGGTAAATGGAGTTTTTTCTTAATATTTAACTCTTCTCACTTTAGAGAATTTTCCATAAAAATAAAATCATAAAAACTAGGATATTTAATTTTAATTTAGGTCATCAGATGATTTTCTTTGGGTTGTCAATGCTATCATTTGTTTTCATGATGAATTCTACAATTTTCCTAAACAATGAAAATTGGAAGTATTTATTTTTATGATAACTACATGCCTACATGCCTTCTGACATTCCTATCTAATAAGCAACAATGTCTCAGGGCATTTATCTTTGAGAAAACTGAATAAATCCATAAAACATCATGAGAAGGGAAATATCTGGGGCATATTGTTCATCTTTTCAAAATTTACTTCTTATGCTTTGTTGAATTATGCTTTTCCCATGTCTCAATTCTATGCATTTGTGGTCCGTTCAGATGTATTAAACACACACACACACACACACACATAAATATCTTCAAAACAAATGTTTTATATACCCAAAGTAGTATATAAAATTCCACTTAATGAACAGTTATATTCAAGAACTTAGTGTTCAGAAGGTACCAAAAAAAGTGATATTTCAAAAATATTTTATGAGTCAATCACAAATGATTTAAGAGCTAAGTGTCAGATAAAAGTTCTAAGTGTGAACTTAGAAAGATTGGTAAAAAATAGCTGTTAACATTCTAATGAGGAAGATGATTTAAAGAGAAAAACCAAACAAACAAAAAGCTCACCATGATATATATACACTAATAGTATTGGAAATGGAGAGCTAGAAAAAGGACTCTTGTAGAAAGTGGGAGATGAGATGAAATGCAAAAGGAGGAGCTAGATTTTAACTCTCAAAACATTTACATCAATGTAAAGTGAAAAAAGAGCTGCAAGTTACCTAGTTATTTTGGACATTTCAGACAGCCAATCTGAAAAATCCAACTTTTATAACATAGTTATAACATATTAATATGTTAATAACATATTAATGGCACATCAAAATTTTTTTATTTCACAATATAAACACATATTCTAAAAATTCCTATAACACATTTACCTATATCACACAGTTAGATATTTAGCACTTTTTGTGCCAAGTTGGTGAAAACTGGACTTTCTTTGTATTATCTTTGCTCTTGGCAAGTTGTCTTACACATCATTATCATTATTTGTGCACATAATTTATTCAGCCAACCATTGATGAACATATGAGAAAGGAAAAGACACATTTTCAAAAACGGGATTCTATGTCTTACCATATATATACACAGAAACACATATGACAAAAACATAATAGAGAATTCAAGAATCCACCCTGACTATTGTTATTGCCTTTAAGAATTTCTTTGTTTCAATGAAGCAAAGAACCATCTTTAAGTGTTTCTTCAATATATATTTTCTTTTTAAGAGATTCTTTGATAGGAAAAATAGAATTGTTTGACAAAGTTCTGTTTATTAATATCATTAGGCATAAAGGGAGAGAGATGTATCTTTGCCAAAGGTATTTGATACTATCATATAGAATGTCTAATTTTTATTTAGGTTTTTTTCAGACATTTCTGACTCTTCATGACCTAATTTGGGATTTTCTAGGCAAAGATACTGGAGTTGTTTGCCATTTCCTTCTCTAGCTCATTTTATAGATAAATAAACTGAGGTTAAGTGACTTATCCAGTATTACACAGCCAGTAAAAATGTGAGATCAGATCTGAACTAAGGAAGATGAATCTTCTTGATTCCAGGTCTGGGAACTCTATCCTTTGTGCCTCCTAACTGCCCTCAGGATGTCCAGGATAGAGTTCAAATGGAAGAGAAATTCCTTACATATGATGAAGTCCTGAAGCTCCTGTTTATAGATGGCAAAGTACTTCTTCAATGGAAAACATTATCAGGAAAAAAAGTTAAACCAAAATATTCAATTAAGAAAAAACAGGTTGGTGGAGAACGACTATCTCATTATGATGTGCATTTAATCGATCATTACCTAAATCTTGGACTCTGGTAATGGATAATAAAATGAATAAAGAAACAAAGAGGGTTAAATTAGATTTTGGGAAACTGATGCTACCAATTAATTATTGCTGCTGAATCATTTTTCTGACATGTTCAACAATTCATATCTTCATTTGAAATTTTCTTGACAAAGACACTGGAGTGATTGGTCATTTCCTTCTCCAGTTTTGCTCAATTTATAAATGTGAAAACTGAGGCAAACTGTGTTAAGTAACTTGTCAAACATCACACAGTTATTTGACCTTGGATGGATTTGAACTCAGGTCTTCCTGACTCCAGCCATGGTATTGCATTTCATATACCACCTAGCTACTCCTTCAATTAATTATATGTTTCTAAATCACTCCAGGGTTAATAATAACCCCACACATCTCTGAAACAAAAAATCACCAATATGCTTCTGGTGACAATAATATGGATACAAATCATAAAGCACTTAGTCCCTAGCACATTGTAGATTCTATATAATATTTATTCTATTCCCTTTCCTCATTTTCTCTCCATCTGCAAAGAAGCAAATCTGTATCTCATTCAAAGGGCACAAATTGACTCATACTAGCAATGACAAACCAAGACAAAAACTCTGCATAAAAGATACCCTCAAATAAATTATAATCAGAAAAAAGTGAAACTCATCATGGATCAGAGCAAAGAATAAGAGAAAAGTAATTCGCATAGTGTTTGGTATCCACAAAATACTGAGGCCTAGAAAAAGGTTCCAAAATTTCTAGGTGAGGACTCTTGGCCAGGATTTTACATTTAATTTTTGTTGATAAGAATGAGAAATCATGGATAGATTATAAGATTCTTTATAATGATAACTATCTTTGAAAGACTCATGAATTCTGATCAATACAATAACCAACCATGATTCCAAATATCAAATTAAAATGTATACATATGGACACACACACACACACACACACACACACACACACATATATATATATATATATGTAAGTATCTGTATATGACTTTGACGATATATGTACACACTAAACATAATATGTGTGTACATATAAATATAGATACTTATATAATTACCTATATATTTGCACAAGTTCATACAAGAATATGTTTTGCTAAATTGGTGTCTTATTTGCAAGAATTTCCTTTATTTTATCTTTGTCATTAAGAGTGATAGGAGGGGTTTGGCTAGGTGGCATAGAGGATAGAGCACTGGCCCTGGAGTCAGGAGTACCTGAGTTCAAGTCTGGCCTCAGACACTTAATAATAACCTAGCTGTGTGATCTTGGGCAAGCCACTTAACCCCACTTGCCTTTCAAAAACCTAAAAAAAACCCAACAAAGAATAATAGGAGGCAGAGAAAATGAATTCTCATTAATTAGAAAAAATGAATTAGATTAAAATTAAACTATCTGGGGAAACAAGGTATTTGCTATATGAAATGTTAAGTAAAACTTTAAGAATTATATGTAAAATACTAGATATGGTTCAAAAATAATACAAATTCCAAGTGTCAAATGAATTTCAAAAGCAATACTAGTTATGAATTTACATTAGAGTTGAAGATGAAAAGGTTTTATAGAAGAGGCAAATTTCCAAATACGTTGTGAGGAATGGGTAGAATCTTAATATGAAGAGATGTGGAGAAAGAATTACAAATGGGAGGAACAATGTTTGGAAAGATACACAGTGAGATTTTAAATTGTATAAATTAGGGGACAATGAGTAGAATGAGTCTTTCAGAATAAAGGATTTGAAGGAGATATGTTTGAAAGATTTAAAAAATGGAATTCCTAAGAATTATAAGGAATTCTCTTTATGTCCTCAATTCTAAACACTTCTTTTCTCCAGGGCAATACAATAAAACTCCGTCTAAATGAGAACTGAGATACTGACAGACATTCATTGGATTCTGATGAGGTATTACCAACCCTGACACCTGAAGATACAAAAGAATCTTCATGGAAGAAATATCAAATATAAATCAAAATTCTAGACTCAAATTAGAATAAGGAGTTGGATTTAGAGGGTCAACAATAGTGTTAGAAAATCCTGGATTCAAATTTTGACTTTAACATGATAACAGTATAACTGAGGGCAAACCACTTAAAATCTTGGTGCCCAGACAACTTGTTAAGACTATGTTACTGAACTTTTACCTATATGAGTAGATGGCATTTATATATAAAGAATTTTCCATACAAATAAAATCAACACTCCCTTCCTCCAGAAAACAAAACAACAACCAATATGATAGGGTTATGCAGGATAAACTCCAACAGTGGAGATACTAGAGGTCAGAAGACCAACAAAAGTACTACAAAAAATACAACAGACTCATCAAATCTTTCATAGTTATATACTGGGTCTGACCAAACAAGTTTTCAATTAAGAAAGCATCACTTACCACTTCCACTGGTCTGTTCGGTGGTGTAGGCAAGTAGACTGCATCTTATTTCTGACCAAAAAGGTTACTCCAAAACTAAACAGCAGTGCGTATTCTATTTATGAGACTTTTAAAAGAGAATATACACTGGTGTTTAGTTTGGGAGTATCTTGGTCTGCCTTGTGGAATGGATATGAATTTTGGACTTGCTTCCAAAGTCTCCTTTAAAACCAATCTCTAGAAATGTTCACATACAGACCATGGCAATAATACCTGTCTTGACTTATTTGTTTTTTTGTTTGTTTGTTTTTATTTTCCCCTAGGTAAAGCAATGATATCATTAGGTTAGCAATGATTCCAAACACACCATTACCCTCTTCCTAGTCTTCAAATGACATATTCTATAATCTCCTTGTTTAAAATGCATTACTAGGCCTCTATAGTCTATGGAATATGATTTATGGCAGATATATAGATAGATAAACCTATCTATACATAACACAGAATTGTGACAAGTGTAGTTTCAGTATTCCCAGGGCATAGATTTTTTTCTTGATTGTGATCAGTTAGATATTCAGGTATGTTAATTCTTTCAAGCTACTAGAATATCATGTAGCATTATTGCTACATTTCATCTAGGAAGTAAATTAGACTGGGGAAAATGGAATTCTCTGTTCCATACAGATTGATAAAACCCTGAAAGCCTTTAAATATTTTATTCTAACGATAGATACCTATTCCATATATTATATATATGTATGTATACACTTCAAATAAGAATCTAACCTTTTCAAATTAAAACTTCATATGATCCTTCATTTAAAGCTTAACTGTACAAAATGAGGACAGATGAAAATATTTAGACTCATCTGGACATGAATATTCAAATTTTATTCTTACCATTGTTGTCTCTTGTATAGAACCAAAGCTGTTAATAAAAATATTGACCACCACATCAACTGGAATACCTATAAATACAAAGAGGAGTTTGTGTAAATAACAGGGTCAGAAATATCTTTCTTCTAAGCAACATGGATTTAACGTTCATTGTGGTTTTATAGAATCACTATAGTATGGTTTTTGAAATATTTTCTTCACTTCAGCAATTACTACTGACAATATATTGCCTAGTGTAATGCAATGAGCATTGCATTCAATGATGGGAGAATTGACTTTGAATCCTTCCTCCATCCCATGCTAGCCAAATTACCATGGGTATGATATTATCTCTTTGTCTCAGTTTCCTCTATTAGAAAATGGGGATTAAAAATCCCTGCAGCACATATATCAAAGTACTATGTGAAGATCAAATGATAAAATATGTATAAATTTCTCTACAGAACTTAAATTGTAAAAAAGGTTGATTATCCCATCCCCACCCTACCCCCAAAACTTTAGATAATATATGTATATATATATATATGTATGTATGTATGTATAGTATGTGTGTTGAATTTGCTACTCTGAAAGAATATTAAACACTGATGTTACTATTTACTATTAAGGATATATATTTGTATATTTATATACATACAAAATTCACGGAAGGATATATATATGGAAATATACAAACATATATATATATACAAATACATAAATATAGACAAAGATTTTTTTAAATGTGATTTTAAAAAAGTTTCCTCCTACAAAGGTATTCATGGTATTCATGTTCTTCATTAAAAGATTATCAAAATATAGTTTAATGGTTTGCATATTTCTATGAACATTTTCAATATTGGCATTTAACCATTTAAGGAAACTTAATTTAATGGGGAAAGAAGCAATGTCATTGTATTTGATGCTAATTATAAACCTTTGCTCTAAACTTTGACTAAATTTTTTTTTTAAATCAAACTTACATGAAATTCATACTGGAGCTGCTCACCTCACTTTCATGAGAGAAAAAAACACATTTACAGGAGGGCTTTTGCAATAATTCTGCAGTCCCCTTTCTTGTTGCTTTGTGGACTTCTGGTGGATTAGGGAGGGGGGTAATGGCAGAGTGGGGTGCAGAGCAAAGGGAAAATGTGCAGTTGCCCTTTTAACCACATAACCACCTACTGATGAAAAACAGGTGGTGAATGGGTTTATGGTGGACATGTGACAACCCAGGCCATGGCTGATGTTGAAAGTAACTGAATAGGCCCTGGTAATGAACAAAACCCCTTATTTTTACAACAGAGTTGTGTAACTTTAGTTGACTCGAAGCAGCTGCAGACTGTTTTTCCTCTGTAAAGGAAGAAAAAACCTTATGATGTTAATCTGATATATGTTCATACCTGTCCTTAACTGCACAACTGGGATTAGTGTTTTCCAGGGGAGCCTTTTCATATATTTCATTTCTAAATCATCAGAAATAAGGTCTGCACAATCTGCTCATGATTTTAATTTCATTTTATGACAAGTATGGTTTTAGTTCTCATAAGGTGTGGGATAGGATTTTCTTAGAAGAGAAGCAAATCTTAATTATAGAAAACTCATTCTATTTTATCCGCAAAGGTAGCACTTTTTGATTAAGCAGCTAGAAAGAAGAAATGGAGTTTTGTTTTCTCCTATAATTTCTATACAAATAAATATGTTTCATTAAATATATATGTATACACACACACACATATATGTGTGTTTGTGTGTGTGTGTGTGTGTGTGTGTGTGTGTATAGATAAACATATATATGCAGGCATCATGGTGGACCACTACACTTGTAGTCATGAAGACTTTTGTTTCAAACCCTAATCATAAATTGTACTACGTCTGTGACCCCTAAGCAAGTGTTTTAACTTCTTTGTCTATCAGGAAACTTTTGATAATCTCCAAACTCCCTTCTAGCTCTACATTTTTGATCTGTATTCTAAGTCATGGAGGAACTCTCACCTGTGCTGATGGAGGATTCCCTGTATTTACAAAAGGTGTTCTCATTTGAGATCTTTAACTGAAAAGTCATGATGTAATACAAATATTAATCTACTATATAAATGTGGTAATGATTTTATTCTCAGTTAATTGTATTTAAGCTGTAAAGAGGTCCAATAGAATAATTATAATTATCTCCAATGTCCATATATATATATGAATTATTTTAATAATATGTCATTTTACATTTTACAAATATGCAAATTTGACAAATAAAAATTCTAGAAAGATGTGGGCTATAATGAAGAAATGCTTTGTCAAAGAAAAATTTTAGAGGTTTTTCAAATGGTACATAACAAACTCAGTAACTACAATTCATTAACAGACATCACCTTTAAAGCAAAAGGACAAGATGAGTTATAATCAACTAGCATCCACGCAGTAATAATGTGAGATACTAACATTACGATTTTTCCCTTCAAGGATTTAGTAAGTATAAATTTAAAACAGGTTGTTCAACTTTTCTGCTAAAAACATTTTAATATGTTACTCCCCTTCCTCTTCTCCCCCCAAAATTAAAGACAATTAAAAAATTATCTCATATATTAGTGTGGTTTATTTTCATGCAGATTGCTTGCCACAGGACAATTTATATTCTCTGAAATAAAACTTTGAATTTAATATTATTAGCTTATAAACTAATCCTACTCCTCCAATACTAGCATTTTTTAAACTTTAGCAGCATCCACCTACTATGGGAGAAAAAAAAAACACAACATATAAGAGGGGATGATAGGACTTGCCAGTTTCAAATCATTGTGAATTATTTTCCATGCCCCTTTCCAAATGAGAAGATTTTTTATACAGATTTTTATATTGCATTTTTAAGAAGGCTTAAGTCTTAAGGTTCAAAGGATGAAGATACTTTCATAAAGACAAACCTTTGAAATTTGGTCTGATCCTGGGATCATAACTGACTAATAGTCTATTCAAGATATTGCTTGTGGAATTAGCTGGCACTCTGGCAAGGTCTTCAGCAGATTGCTGCCTGTAAAAGAAAAAGAAGGAAAAAGTTAGTATTACTATTGAAATAGCAAGCAATAGTATTAACACTAAGAAATAGCTTTCTAGGGGTAGCTAGGTGGCACAGTGGATAAAGCACCGGCCCTGGAGTCAGGAGTACCTGGGTTCAAATCCGGTCTCAGACACTTAATAATTACCTAGCTGTGTGGCCTTGGGTAAGCCACTTAACCCCATTTGCCTTTCAAAAAAAACCTAAAAAAAAAAAAAGAAATAGCTCTCTACCCATGCCAAAATGTTGATCTCAGCATAATCTGCAACCAATGTAGTTTTTCATTATACACTTTAGAGGGAATTAGATCTTATCAAGAGGATTTAGTAGAGCATAATAAATGCATCATCCAAGCAAAAATTCGAACACTTTTTAACTCGGGGGCCATCATCAATAAAAATCAATCAAAAATATTTACCAACTACCCCTTTTTCATTATTTCCCCAATTCCTATAGATCAATTTAAACCAAAATATTCATTTCTATTAAGAAGCTTGTAATCTAAAATATGAAACTACCCAAAAGACAAGACAAAGTCCAAGAACATACATGAATTAAAAAGGTGATTTGAAAAAATATTTAGCATTAACATCATACAAGGTAAGCATAAAAGTACATAGAAGAAGGCAGTAAAGTTAAGATGAAGAAGCTATAGCTCAATAATACCAATGCCTATACATGATCTTACTCCGAAGGAACATGTTCATTCCATTGTATTCATTTTTAAATGTTAGTGTTGAGGGGGCACATACTGTGAAGGAAACATTTAGTAAAATAATTTCCTCTACAATACAATTATTATCTTCATGGTACAAGTAAGAATTCCTGTCATATCTTCAATAGTACAGGAAGGCAGTTATGTTTAAATATGACTTTACATATTTAATATTTATATGACCCTGGACAAGGTATTTATCCTCTGTCTGCCTAGTTTCTTCATCCAAAAAGATGGGCCAAATAATAGAATATTATTCTCAAAGTTGTGAAGATAAAATAAGATATTATTCCTAAAGCACTTTGCAAACCTGCCATTACTGTATAAATGCTGGCTATTATTATTGCTATTTTCAAACTATTGTCCTTTCTTCTGACAACTTTAACTGAAAAAAGTTACTTAAAATCATTTAAAGATTCAAGAGATTATATGACTTTACTGAAGATTCTTCCATAGTAAGTTAAAAATACTTTACCTCCAGGTCTTGGGATTATGATTCACTATTTGACAAAATCTTGCATAATACTAGAAGGCAGCCTGTCATAATTTAGAGTGAGACTAACATCCCACACTCTATATACAAAAAGCTCCAAATAGATATGACTTAGGCATAAACTGTATCATCATAAACAAATCAGACGAGCAAGTAAGGATATTCCTTTAACAATTATAAGTAAGGGAAAACTTCATCACCAAAAAAAATGAGAGGAGTCCAGAAGAAAAATGAGCAATTTTGATAACATAAAATTGAAAAGTTTCTGTTCATATACATCAAATTAAATTAAAAGTTAATAGTTAATAGAAAAAAATTTTGTAGCAAGTTGTTCCAATAAAGACTACATATTCAAAATTTATAAGGAATGGATCTAAATATATGAAAGTGAAATCTAGTCCCCAATGGGTAAAAGGGCAAAAAAATTAACAAAAGTTGTCAAAAGTCATATGGAAAAATGTTCCAAATCACTGGCAGTAAGAGAAATGTAAATTAACAAAACGCTAAATTTCTACCTAAGCAGTACATGATTGAGAAAAATAACAAAAAAGGAAAACCGATGCTTTTGTTAAGGGACAGGATTAGGAAAACAAATACTATTGACATAACTGTGAGTTGTCCTTTTGCAGAGTAGCTTTTCAAAAAAATTATAAGCTATATTTGTCTTTTGACCCAGCAATATCAATTCTAGCTCTATAATACAAATAGGTCAAAGAAAGTAGAAAGATAGCCATATGAACAAAAATATTTACAGTAGTTTTGTATTGGGGTTGCAAAAAAACAACAGCTTGAAACTAGGAGACTATCTATTAATTAGATTATACCTGAACAAATTTTGGTATATAAATATTATGAAATATTTTTAACTATAAGAAATGACAAAATGGATGGTTTTAGAGAAAGGTGGGAAGACTATATGAACTGACAGTCATGGGAGCAGAACTTGAGTAACAATTCATGTTATAACAAGAATGTAGAAAAAATTTTTTGAAAGATTTAAGAACTTTGATAAATACCCAGAGGACTAATAATGAAATATGCTACGCACCTCCTGTCAGAGAAGTACTAGACTCAAGATTCAAAAGAAAATATACATTTCTCATGGAAATATGTTTTTCTTAACTATACATAATTGTTACAAAAACTTTAACTTTTGCTTTTGTTTTTATTTGTTTGTTTAACTTGTTGAAGGAGTGTTGGTAGAAAATATTAGCAATATAATTATTAATAAATAAAAGAATGGGGGAAGCACCAGCCCTGGAGTCAGGAGTACCTGAGTTCAAATCCAGCCTCAGACATTTAATAATTACCTAGTTGTATGGCCTTGGGCAAGCCGTTTAACCCCATTTGCCTTGCAAAAAAAACAAACAAAACAAAAGAAAAAAAAACAAAAACAAATAAATAAATAGATGAAAGAAAGAAAGAAAGAAAGAAAGAAAGAAAGAAAGAAAGAAAGAAAGAAAGAAAGAAAGAAAGAAAAGATCACTGAAACATTTTTGATATACAATAGAAATGCCTGGATCAGAAGAAACCATTCAAAAACAGTTTTAAAAATTACAGGTTGAATTGATTATATTTTTAATAAGAAAAACAAATTGCACGTAACATCAGTGAAGCTACATTCACAATCTTTTTTTTTTACATTGTACATTTTATGTGAGAATAATCGATTCTTATTCAGTGTTGTTAAGTTCAAGTCCTCAATATAAAAAGAAAAAAAAACAATCCATCTTATAGGTGTCACAGAACAATGTTAAACTTATTTTCCAGTTTTAAAAAAGGATCATTATCAAGTAATATTCAGTTGTTTGTTTGCTTGTTTTATAAATTTAGAAAATATTCTGAAAATACTTAAATATTCTGGGAAAACATATAAACTGAATTAACTCCTGGAAGTAGCCCCTTAAATTTCATCTACTCAATAAATTAATTTTCACTGGATCTAATTATAATCTGATTCAAATTAATGGGAGTGTACTAAGGGCAAGAAATTTTGCTAGTATATAACAACTGAATGAGATAAAAATCATTGCCCTAGGAAAGCTAAGGCTATCTACTAAGATAGGAAGATATGTACTAAGGAGATAAGATGGTTACAAGTAAGCAAAATACAAATTAAAACAGATAAGTGTACATCTGGTATAGTGGCTGGAGAGTGAGTTCTATAATCAGGTAGACCAAAGTTCATACCTGATGTATACTGATTATTTGACCATGAGCAAATTACATAACCCCTGAGTGACTCCACAGACTATCAAGGACAAATAAGAATATCTTATAAAATTAATTAGTAATCTTCATCAGGGAGGGGAATCTCCACCCCCAGAATTCTCCATATTTATGAAATCATAACCTCAGACCATGATCTTTGTGCCACCATCCCTCCTTACCTCCCCCTCCCCGCAACATGAATGGTTTAAAAAAAATTGAAGGGATAGATTTTTCCACTTGATTATCTGGGAAGGTTGCAAGGAAGAAGTGTTAAAAAAAAAAGTAGGACTTTTAGACTCAGTGAAGATATCAGCTAAGGGAAATTAATTTTAGGGAAAGTATCTAATGTGAACAAAAAAATCAGAAGTGGTACTTAATTAAAATTTAATATTTTTTATAAAACTACATTTTATTGAACTTTTGTTTTTACAATGCCTGTTTCCTATTATATCCTCCCCATAGAGCTGTCTCTTACGATAAAGAATTTTTTAAAGGGGGGAGTGGGGAGAGAAAAAGACAGAGGCAGAGAGAGCAAACTCAATAATACACTAAAAATATTTCAATGTATTTCAACTAAATGAATTTTATAACCACATGAATTAAAGAAATGCAGCTTTGATGAATACTATGGTGTGAGCTATGGTAGCCTAGGAAATAGTTCTCAAAAATAATTATTTTGAAAAAAATTTAAATTTGCTCTTCCTACATTTATCATTGTTGCCCTTTAGCCATCAACACTTTCCTTTTACTTCTCTCCAGAGCAAAAATCTGCACACAAGAAAGAATATCTACTTCCAGCAAATAAATTCAGAGTTTCTTGATAGATACTTCCCTCCATCAAAAAAAACCAAAAAAGAAAATTATTTCTGATTCTCATTTGAAATATACACACTCCAGTGCTGATATGGGATACATGTTGAATTCTAAAAGTCAGCATTCAAATAGACTCTAAAATGTATGGTCTGCAATAAAATTTCACATACATATCGTGTAAAAGGAAGAGTTTTTCTAGTGAATTTTCCAAACGCAATGTCTACCATATTCAGTATTGGAGAACATCTAATATGATTTCCATATAGTTATACACTGAAAACTTATTTATGAAGTACAATTTTATATAGGCCTTTTATTCTGAAGGGTTTCAAAACATTTGCACGTATTAAAATCTCCCATATTCCTAAAATATCTTTTCAAAGTAAGAAAATTGCAATTATTCTAATGAAAACTAGTTTATTGAGGGTATGTGACTATCACTAATTGATGAAATCCATGTTAAAAATAAAATCTATAATTGTTTTTTCACTTACAATGCAGACATAACTTTAATTATGAGAGTTTGTTTTCCTGACCATATAGAGAGTAGACTAGATTATCTTATATTATGTTATATTTATATTATATTATATATTATATTATGTGAGGTCTTTCCAAGACCTCATAATCAGGGATTCTTGGATCTTCTGAATTTCATACAATTACTCTATATTTAACTAAGCTATTTCAATAAATCTATTGATAATTTGATATATTATGCACTGTTATTAAAATTCGTGTACAAAAATAATAGGGTCTGAAACCTAGAAGAAAAACTCCTCCACAGACAAAAATAATCAATTAACTAGAAAAAGATATTTTTCTATTAAGAAAAAAAAGCAATCTTTGCATGTCTGAATCAGAGCTGTTGTCATTACTAATATGTAAAGTTATGTGTGGAATGCATATAGTTTTACAGCTATATGATGTAACACATTCCTCTACTACAGGAAAATTCATACTCAGGGAGGTAGATTTAAATTCTCACTTGACCATTAACTTGCAAAATCCATTCTTTGCTACCTTTTCTTTGGTTATTCTGTCACCCCCAAAAGTGGCTAAGTTCCATTTTAAAATGGAACATAGAAAACTATACATTCAATAATTAACTAAATTACATTACAGTTCTCTCTAGATAGGAATATTTTTTTCCTGAAAAGGATTTTTTTAATTAAGAATGTCCTTTGCAATTCTATCATAAAAATGAGAATAAACAGCCATCCTTCCTTCCAAAATGCAGACCAAATTCCATTCTGTGTCAATCTCATTGGTCTCCATATGGAGCATCGAAGGCCAACTAGGAAGTGCAGTGGATAAAGCACTGGTCTTGGGGTCAGGAAAACAGGAATTTGAAGTTAGCCTCAGACACTTGGCACCTTTGTGGCCCTGGGCAAGTCTCTGATTGCCTCCATCCAGGCCATTTCTAGTCATCCTGATTCACATCTGGCCATTAGATCCAAATAGCTCTGGAGGAGAAAGTAAGGCTGGTGACTTAGCATAGAAATCCCTTAACTCAAATCCAATTCATGTGCTTGTCATGACATCATGTCCCTGATGTCATGGTCTTCTTTGAGAATGAAAGACAAACATCATCATTATCATTGAGCATAGATAGGCTCAACTTGGGAAGGAAAGTAGGTCAATAAAGAAGCAAGAGATTTATTTATTATTAGTAGAATCTTTACAAAACAGGAGCTTCAATCAGTATTTTTTTATGAGGAGGCAATGTGCTCTTATTTAGTCATCACAAGAATTCTGGAAATTCTCTGAAAGAGAAAGAAGAGCAGAGGAAGAAAAATATATTCTAATTTTGGCATTACCTCCCTGATAGTATGGTATTCTTTGAAAATGAAGGAAAATATTATTAATGTCTTCATACTCACCATCATGTGCAACTATATGATTTAGCTGTAAATGGACTTGGAGTAACCAATGTGTCCATTATACTTTCTGACTATTATCTACCATAGTGATGAAGATGTTTGTTCCTTCACTTTTTGAGAAGGACTGTAACATCGGGAGGGTGGTACCAAGACATTCAGGTGAATTGGAATTGTATGAAGAGAATGCTGTGCTAAATCATCATACTACCATTCTCCTCTGGAGCCATCTGGATCCAGTGACCATATATGAATCAGGATGACTAAAGATGGCCATGGGTGCAGGGCAATCAATTTGCCCAAGGTCACACAACCAGTAATCAGATTTGAACACAGGTCCTCCTGACTTCAAGGCCAGCACTCTTAATCACTGTGCCATCCATCTATCAATGAATACTAACAAGGAAGCAATTTGTAAATAGAGGAAGAGGGAGAAAAACAGCCCAAGAAATAACAAGTTCTAGTTCATAATGGTTGTAATCCTAGAAGTTGTAAGTTACTTTCCTCACATGACCACATGATATTGCTCAACCCTAAATGCTTTTATATAAATACCAAATAAAATTTGATTTGTTGGAATCCTGAGAGGTGTTTGAGAAGAGAATACTCAGTATTTCACAAAGAATATTCTAAAAAGATCACATCTTTACAACTACACAATTGACTTACAGGTAGAGATCTTACCATGTTTACAGTTTGTTGATTATTAAAAAAAAAACCACACATTTGTTTTGAGTTGAATGTTGCCTTAAAGGTTCCATCTAACAGAGTATCTCCTATACATTAGTAGAAAAAATAAAAGATCCATAGAACCTTGGGTTTATAGGTAGAAGGCATCTTAGAGTCTACTGAAATCCTCATTTTACATGAGGAAACTGAGATTAACTATTTTTCTTAGGATTACAGAGTATCTGAGTCAAGATTTTAAACTATGTCTACTTGAATCCAAGTCCAATACCATACTCACAATGCCAAACTGCTTGCTTCATTTTTCAGATGTAATAATTAAGAACCAAGATGATTGGACCTTCTCATAACTAACACTGACTTAGGAATAAAACAAGAAAACATGTCCATCAAAGATGAACTAGTCACGGGGGACTTCTGGGGCAGAGCTAAGATGGTGACCCCAAGCTAACATGCTCCTGGATCCTTTCCCTACCAGAGGTAAATGAAGCCTCTACTTTGACAGAGCCCAGCAAGAAAAAGAGAAGATTCAAAGAAGTTTTCAACTGCAGACACCGTGGAGGATCTTCAGTGAAGGTCTGTTTCTTTGGGAGGGAAAGGGGAAATAAAGTCCAGAGGCTGGAGAGCAGGAGGCTCTTAACAACAGTGCATTTGAGGTCTGGACAGCATAATAATAACAGAGGTCCCAGCAGCTGGAAAGCAAGCCAGCAGGGAGGACTCCAGCTCCAAAAAACATCTGAATTCTGGGAACACAGGGGTAAAAGACAGGACTGGGTCTGATACAAACCACTTTTAAGTCAGAACCTGGACATAAAGGAGGAAAAAAACCAAACAAATCTCTGCAAAGACATGGCCTGGACTGCCTAGGTAACACCTTGGCCCAGGATCAGATCCCAGCCCCAGCAAAAAAGGAAAAAAAAAAAGATGAATCAATCACATAGTGAGAGCAGGGAAGAATTGCCATGTTGCTCATGTTCTCTGTACAAGGTAAAAAAAAAAGTAAGGAAAGTTTGAGACATTAATATTCATTAGAGTACCTTTTATATATATATATGCCTATGTGTTTGTATCATTCCTTGGGTGATTCCTTATGGATTCAAATTTAGGGGAAGAGGATAGGGTGAATTTTTAAGAATTTGGGGAGTTATTTATTTATAATTTATTACAACACATTGATAGCTAATACCATAGCATAGATTTTGGAAATTCATTATATGGATTCTGTATTTTTTTCATAAAACATAATATATACTCTCTTAAAATACTAGATTTAGTCATAAAACTTAATGGAATATTATATTTACATACTGAAAATTACATTGCAAAGCTTAGATTTTTGAGTCATCTTTCAAAAAGCTAAAATCATTTGCATTCAATAAATATCATTTATAATATATTAATGAATGTCTTATTTCTTAAAGTTTATTATAATTGTCTCCTACTATTAACAGATGGAATTGTGATGTGAAGAGATTTAAAGACAGATAGTGATGCTGCCTCTATCATTAGTGGGTCTTTAATTGGTTTACATTTATTTGAAAACTGTGGGTGTGCACTAGTATGTGTGGGGTGCTGCTTGTTATTTTAATAGCATTCAAGAAAGAAGATAAAGAACAGAATGTTCCACATCACTATTGAATTTCTCTTTCCATTTATACTTCAGGAATTGTTAGAGCCTGTTTGGAAATGTTTTCTTTTTATGCTTTGTCTACTTCATATGTATACTCTTACATCATCCATGGCTCAAAGGAGAAAACTGTCATGAACTAGAATCATCGACTAGAGGAAAAAAAACTGAATTATAGGCCTTAAATTTGACTATTCCAAAAATATTCAAAGGCTGTCTCTTGATCATTTTTATCTTTATGCCACAGAAGAAAATCTTCATTCCACAATTTCCACAATGATAATGTTTTATTTACTTACTGCTTTCTATAAGGAATTGTGAATGCTTTCTACTTTCATTATTCTTCATTGATTTTATGTTAAATTATACTTTTAGTTCATAATCAAATTAAATATAAACCAAACAATATGATTTCTTGTGAAGGCATTCTCTGTACTACCCAAAAGGCAAGATAAAGATTTGGAGCAGAAAACAAACCTTGGTTATAATCCTAACTCTAATTAGTAACCAGTCCAAAACTCAGTTTAAAAAGGAAAATGATAAGCTAGAGAAAATTCTGAAAGAAGCCAACAGGATGTAAGTGACCTTCAGTCTATTTTATATATAAACTAGTTGAAATGATTTGGTACATTTATTTGGAGGGAAAACAGCATTAGGAAGGACATGAAGAGTATATTCAAATATTTAAAGGGTTGCTATGAAGAAGGGTTTGGATTTTTGCCCTTTGTCCACTGAGGTCCTAATAATTAAAACTAAAGAAAAGTTAAATGGATATTTTCAATAAATAGTGCCCCCTCCTTAGAAATCTTCAAGCAGAAGCTGAATAATGACATCTCAGTTATATTATAATGGGAATTCCTTTCTTGTTAGAGATCAACTTGATAGTTCCTGATGTCATTCTCAAGTGAATATCTATGGCTCTATAGGACTTAACTGTCTTGCATGCCAGTTTTTTCATCTTTACAATTGGGTTAATGAAACTTGTACCTTTTTTCTTGCCACAGAAATTGTATAAAATCAAATGAAAGAATAAATGATAAAAAAACAGCATAAGATTTTCCAAAAAAAACAGAGACTGGGGGTCAGGAGTAAATAACTAACATTGTTGGTAGTTAATTCTATCTCCATCATCTCTCAAGATCTGTTTGCTTATCTCTAAATTTGTACTAGGGCACCTTCTAGAACATTCTATTACTCCATATAAACAATACAGAAGCAAAGTTATATAAATCAAAGGTACAGTTTTAGTTGAGTCAAAAGAGTTTAGTTCGAACTATGAAAGCCCATATCTATTTTCTTTAAGAAAAGTGAGTCCTTCTATTGCTTTACAATATGGTTGTGGGGGAGTTGTCAAAAGTCTGTTTGTTCATATATATCAGTCGAATTTATAACTAATTCCTTTAAGGATGAGATTTAAAATTAAATTATACCAAAAGTCAAATCTTAGAATTAAAACTATATAGGATTATTTATAAAATAGTTCTGTCAACAAAACACTATAAAGTAATAAGATCATTGCAAGTTTACTTGTATCAACTGTAAATTCATTTTAATTGACCTTTGTATGATTCTCTCCCATTGTTTTTGTTTATATGGAGTTGTTTAGTGCTTCAAATTGTAGGAAAAATATTTTTTTTCTACAGAAAAAAAATAACCAGTAAAAGATGTAAGGCATTGCCAATTTTACAAGTGAATAGGTTCATGCCTGGAAAAAAGTAAAAAAGTTTACTTGGATTTAAAAAAAAATTCATATATAAGTAAATAGTTTTCAAATGTTGCAGAAAATTAACTTTGGTTTAAATATAAAGGCTTAAATCACCTTGTAAAGGATATGCAATGTCTCTTTTGTATATGAACTGTCTTGTTGTTCAAATGATCAGAAAAACACTTTTGTTCATTAAAAAGTCATTAATGTAAATGTGAAGAACAAGTTTTTGGAGTCACAGTCCTGAAACTGGGGGAAGGGGGAATCCCTAAGGCTATCAAGAATATTAACCCTTTAGTTCATTTGTCTTTAACTGTTTTTAAGATATATAAAGCTAAAACTAACACAATGAAAAACCATGTTGTCTATAGATGAAGGAATGTACAGATATGAACTGTAGATTTCATAGGAAAAAATGATGCATTTTATTCATATAAATCCAGTCATTATAAGAGACACTGATTTAAGCTATTGAAAGCAGTGAGGAGTTTGGAGAAGGCTGGCTAGATTGGTCAAGGTCAGGATCAAAAGGGAAGACACAATAGGGAGTATTCAAAAAATAGTTCTGTTAATCTGAATAAAACCAGATAATACAGAAATGGCTGGTGGGTGAATAAATAAAAAAAAATTCATGGCTCTTCAAAATTACACAATTTTAAATGGAGACTCTCAAAAGTGTTTGATGCTCTCTTAAGTGTCAGAGGGAAAAGTAAAAAAGAGGAAAAGTTTTTCAACAACTTTACAACTGTAAGAAAGGATGCTGAGGTCTAATTTGACTGAGCAGATAGTGAATGATTCTTTGAGGTTTTTCTATATAAATCCAGTATAGTTTTATAGTTATCGAGTTTAAAGAGAAATTCTATCAAAATCAAGAGATAACATTTGCTTACTAACTTTTTAAGGGTGATTATTTACTGAAAAAGTTTCTGTGCAAGACAAGAGAAAATGTCTAGTAGGAGAGCAGTGAAGATCAGAAGAGAAGTGGTTTCATATAGTATTACAAATGTACCAATGACATAAAAAAAAGACCTGACATCAGGAAGACCTAAGTTCAAATCCAGCCTTAGCCACTTACTAATTCTGACCCTGGGCAAGTCATTTAACTCCTGTTTACCTTAGTTTCTTTATCTATAAAAAGAGGATAATAATAATAATAGCCACTATCTTGGTGGGTTGTTGTGAGGACCCAATGAGATAATAATTGAAAAATTATTATCATGGTGCTCTGTGTATAGGCACTATATAAGATAGAATATTATAATTTGTTATTATTGCTATTGTAGTTGTTATCAAAACCTTTAGTTCAGCATTATGAATTTACCCCAAATACCTGGACTTTCCTCAATTATGTGTTTTCTGCCATTTTTTTGTAAGTATGTGATCATTCCACTTCAACCCACCACCAATGTGATATTATTTCTTTACCTTTATAACTGTGATATTATTTCTTTTTCCTTATTGTTAAGTAGTTGTGGTCAGGAGTTAAATGTGTTATGATTTTGAGTATAAATGAAAATGTATCAGTAGGAGTTTAGTTGCTAAAGTTGCGAGTAAAAGAAATGGGTCTTCCTACGACCCTGGAAGAGTGAGCTTCGAGGCATGATAATTTCTCTTGCAAACTTTACCTGCTAATATGAGGGCAGGTTGAAAGAAGTAAACTGGTCCATGCTGATTAGGCATTTACACCTTTGTGAGAATAATGACATATTATCATATGGGCAAAGATAACTCACATACGCATTTACATTTTATATAGCTCCCCTACACACATGCACATAACATAATACACATACACGCAATTAAAATTGAATAGAAATTTTGTCAAAAATACTTTATCTACTTCCAGGTCATGTGAGCAACAGGATAGAGGACTAAACTTTTTCCATACTAAACCTCTCCAAAGCAGAAATTATGTACCAAAAATCTCAACTTTATCTATCTTTGTGATCTAAGATAATCAAGAATCCAAAACAAACAAAAAAAGGTTTTAAAAAAAACTTTTGGGGCAGCTAGGTGGCGCACTGGACAGAGCACCAGCCCTGGAGTCAGGAGTACCTGAATTCAAATTTGACTTCAGACAGTTAATAATTACCTAGCTTTGTGGCTTTGGGCAAGCTACTTAATCTCATTTGCCTTGCAAAATCCTAAACAAAACAAAACAAAACAAAGCAACACCTTTTCCCTTGCTATGTCATTAAAAATGCCAGCATATTTTGAACTCTAATTTTTAGAGAGTGTACAACAGTCAGAAGAAGGGAGTACAAAAGATTACCAGTCCGTTTCTTTTCAAAAGCAGCATCTATTAAAAGTGTTGTATAGGAAATGGTTTTACATACATGAATTCTACTCTCCTTCTTACAGCACATGTTGCAAAAGAGTTGTGTGCTGTTAGCTCAATTCCCGAGTATTTTATAGAAAGTTCATATTCTCTCATTTGGACATTTTCTTTCTTTGGATTACAAATTTAAAAAGACTAACCACACAAGTGTGGTGGGTGATTGCAAGTAGGAAAAAACATAGATTTGGGGAGCCATCATTTTATAACCCCCCAAAATATTTATACAATACACAACTTACCTACATCTAAACATTAGAGAAACTGGAGGTAGAAATGACCTCTATTTCAAGTTGTGCCTGAATAAGCATACCTTCTACAATACATTCAGCAGGTACTGATACAGTCTTTTTTAAAGCTGTCAGTAATAGGGAAGCCCCTATTTTCTTATAGAATCCATTCCATCTTTTGATAGCTCTAATTCAAACCAGTGCTCCTTGTTCTTCCCTATGAGAAGAAGCCAAGGGAAACAAGTTCAAGCACTTCCCATGTGACAAGGGTTCAGTAAAGAAAGATATAGTGACCTTTCAATGTCTTTATTTTGCCAGATTAACCCACCTCAGTTCCTTCAATGCCTTCTCATAAGGCAAGACTGCTTCAGGACTAGAACAAAACTTCAAAAATTATGAAATATGTCAATTCTATTCAATGTAGTTCAATGTAAATTGGGTATGCAATGCACTATGCTAGGCATTAGGTTCTTGTTATTCATTAGTGGGTCAGTCAATAAACATTTATTTAGCATTTACTGTGTACCACATACCATGCTAGAATAAAAAAGATTTCTATCACTGGTTATTTCTTACGTAATTTCTAATCTGACAAGTTTCATGTGTTTCAAAAGCAAAGAAAATTACCTCCATTGATAAAGATTTCATTGCATTAGCTATAAACAGAATATAATCAAAGACCAAAACATCATATTGATTATAAAAAAAATCAAAATTTTCTGAGATCTTGCATACTAAAGTTAAAAGACCACATTAAACAGTTATTCTCCTTTTGAATGTACTCTCTTTATAATTTGATTGGTATAAGAATGATAAGAGGTGGGTGGCTAGGTGGCACAATGGACAGAGCACTGGCCCTGGAGTCAGGAGTACCTGAGTTCAAATCTGGCCTCAGACACTTAATAATTACCTAGCTATGTGGCCTTGGGCAAGCCACTTAACCCCATTGCGTTGCAAAAAAAGAAATAAAAAGAATGATAAGAGATTTTGCTTATAGTTGTTCTAGACTGACACCACTCTCAGTGATCTAAAAGTAAACCAAAAGTTTTAACCTTTTACTTGGCACAAAAATCTTAACACTCCCACTGATACTCTTTCAATTTAAAAATGGAACTATTTTATTAAATCTCAGATCTTTTCATAAGCACTATCTAATAAGTCCCAGGCTATAAAGACAAAATAAATCTCTCTGCATTGGGAAGAAAATTCGTTGTATGAAACATAAAGACAAAAAAATTCTCAATGCAGGGGTTGATCAATAAATAATGTCAAGCACAATAGGATATCATCTAAAGTAATAAAAGGTAGTTTTTATGTTATGGGTGCACTTAAAATGAAACTTGCTAAAAACATTAGAGTACGGACAAATCTCAGAATTCATTAGCAATTGTTATATACTTTATGACTTTATTAATTATAATTTTAAAAATAATCATTTCTGAATGATGTAAAATTTTTCTCCTAATTTACAATTATTCCATTAGTAAAATGAGCATGAAAATAGATCATTAGAAGATAAGTATCTCTGAAAGTCAAATATGACGAAATACTGATACAAAGTATTATTTTGATTTTAGGAAAAAATGACTGGAATTCCATGTGGAAGGTGAAATTTCATGCCCAGTACATATAAATGTTTATCCTACAAGATTACTACAAGAATATTACTTTCTACTTCCTCTTACATAGGATTAAGCATGTTACTTTACTCATTGTTACAACAATATGCCATCTTGAAGCCTGATAGAACCATGCATTTCAAGTAAGATATCTTCAAGTGATTTCCATCTGTGTTTTTCAGATGGTAAAAGAGCTTACTGTAGGTGAGCTTAGTCAATTCTTGTAACAAACATATTTGTCAGATTGATCAAGACCAGTCCAATACCCAAACTTTTTCCTGAATAGTTCCATGTTCTTCAATAATCTGTAGAAGTGAAAGAGTGGAATGTAAATATTGATTCCCTTGGTAGAGGACCAAAGAATACAACAAAAATAACTGCACTTACTTTTTACTTGCACAATTAACTCTCCATTATCCATTAGCACACTATTCCTGAGGAATTTGTTTGTCTTTAGAACTCTTGAATTACTTCATTCTTTCACTAATGTAGTCTGCCTGGGTCTAACCCAGCAGAAAATGAAAGGGAAAATTTGAATGTATTAAGTTATCTGGAATTTTCTCTCACATCTTAACTTGACTGGACCTCTGGGACAATTGCTTTTTCTTCAAAAACCTTTGATCATTCCCCTGTGTCCTCTTCTCCTACCAGCAATGTTGGATGTCATGCAGAATGCAAGTTTTGATGTACAAAAGACACCTGCATTCAAGATTATACTTCTTGATGCAAGATGGTGACATTACTGCTGTCCTTTTAGTGAATGGAATTATTTGGAAAATAAAAAACAAATCTAAATTTAAGTTCCATTATTTTGTCAAATGTCATATAAATTTCCAAAGTATAAGTGAAAATCATAGTATAAAACAAATCATAGTAAAACACAAAGGTTAGGTTAAAAAATTAAATTTTAATAATTTGGCAGTTATATACTAATTGAAGGATAACATAGCATATTACATGGATTACAATCTCGAAGGCATGGCAAACATTTAAATTCAAGTCCTGATATATGTATACATACATATGCAGCTATATATACATATAAATACATATATATATATACACATATGCATTCATTCATACATATATACTGGTGGCTTTATATATTTGTTCCTATACACAGTGCATCAATGTAATGAAATATGTATATGGACATTATCTGTGAATATAAGTATGTATACACGTGTGTCTATATATGTATATACATGCATATATATATATATTGGTATATATAGATATATAGATATATATATATATATTTAGAGCTAATTGTACAAGTGTGCTCTAGCAGTGATGATCAAGAGATGATCTAAGTTCGATAAACAGAGGGTCATATATTGATATTACAAGTTAGAATCATTCCTTTGATCATGACATTTATAGTTACTGATAATGATTTACCTTCTTCTCATGGTTCTTGGACTGGTCCCAAAAGTAACTCCAGTTAAGTAGACCTAGGAGTATATATAACACCAAATGTCATCTTATTTCTCAAGTGTCTTAGATCCTGTGAACAGAAAGAAGAAAAGAAAGAAAAGAAAAACTATCAGCATATACAAATGAGTTATACAGTTTTATATATACATTAATTCTTAAGGATTCAATATTAGCACAAAACTCATTATGATTTCAATAAGAGGTTTCTAGTTAACTCACCTGTATCTCTTGTGAAGATCCTGAAGATCATCTTCAGTTTCATTCCTGAAAGTCTGTGGAAAATGGTATATACATTCTATGTTTCACTTCTGTGTTGGGAATTCCTGTTGATCTTTTACATCCTTTGTGTTGGGGGGAGTCATCTTGTAGAGCCATCAAATTTCAGGAAATAGTTAAGGATGGAATAATAATATCTAGTACAAATAGTGAAAAGGTGTGGTACCACGGAATGTACTCTGAGTATTTAGAGTCAGGGTACATTGGTCTCAATCCCAGACTTTCCACTTGCTACACAAATGATGTTAGGCAAGCAATTGAACCTTTCTAGGACTCTGTTCTTATGAACAATGAGGGTGGGATTAATAGTGGGTACTATTTAGGAGTACATGCTAAGATTTTCTTCAATGGCACCTTAAGTAGTAAATAATTGAAGAATATAATGAGGAGCATATTGTTAGCCTGAGTGTTCACAGCACATTATGTGGTTGTTGTTGTTGCTGGTGGTGGTGGTGATGCTGGTTGTGATAATGGTGGTGGTGGTGGTGGTGATGAAAAGGCCTTGAAGAACAAAAAATGTCAGGAATCACTGTATTAGATGGAAGAATTAAGTTTGAATATTATCTGAAACACTCATGTATCCCTGGGTCAGGTACTTATCTTTTCTCTCTTAGAGCCTTCATCTGTAAAAGGGATATAATAATATCAACCACTTTGTATGGTTGTTATAGAAATCTAATCAGGAAACATGAAAAACCTCGAAGTAGTATATTATTATTATTATTATTATTATTATTAAAATTATATCCTTCCAGATCTAACTCTATTATCTCATAATCATATATATATATATATATGTATATATATATATGATTATAAAGTATAAACTTTGCAGATGAGAAGAGCTGAAGTAGAAATATGATTCTTTAGGAAAATATATATATTGCAAGTCATCAGAAAGAGTAGAAATTTGAGTATCTGAATAAACCAAATGAATTAAATATTCCATTATTTAAATGACTATAATTTGAGACATATACTTTGATGAATCCAATATTTCATCAGTATAGTTGTTTCAATTATCAATATTTGAATAATATTTCCATTCTTTTGATTTGTCCAACTTTTTCTCCAAATATTCCAAGAAATATTGATTCAGCTACCTACAGGACAAGGACAACTTTTGATTTGCCTTTAATATTTAAAAGAGCATGTAGATTGTTCATCTATGGTCAATCATTTCTATATGACTAGTCCATATACATACATATATATTTATGTATACATATATATGGAGAGAGTGCATATGAACATACATATTTATATGTATGTATACATATATTCATACTTATATATGTGTTCATACCTACTTCTATGTATATATGAATTTAGATATATACACATTACATATACTCAATAATGTTCTTTATGTTTCCTCTTATAAACAAACCAACGTGCATAAAATATTAGAGCATAAGTATACACTTTGAATTACTTTAAATTTTGATTCTTCCAAAACCATGATGATCCATAATCCAAAAGTCTAAAATATTACTGAGAGAATGGTGGAATTAAAAGATGAGTTTCTGATTAATATGGAACTATGCTTTCAAATAAATAATTGATATCCTATTTATTGCATTCTCAGTAGGTAGAGTTGGGACTGGAGAGAGGGAAATAATTTTAAACCTATTTTTAAATGAATTCTAAAAATAAATAAACTTTTAAAGAGAGATGGGCTTTTGTAGCAACAGTTTGGTGATGCCCAAAGGGAGAATAGCCTATTTTAAGAAAGCACTGGTAAACTGTGTGGTCTCACAAAAATACATGGTAATCAATTAGCAGACTGAAAAATTCAAACTCTCTATACCATTTCAATTAAGAGAAAATTATGAACAGATGTTCAAGACAAATGTCAAAGGAATTTAAATAACAACACAGAAAAGGCTGCTATAGAGTGTAGCAAAATAGCTGGATTAACATGCCTGGTATGCCACTTGTTTCACTGACAGGTATATTTCAATACAAAGAATCCCACAAAGCCTCTGTTGTTAAGATTAACATTTGCTAAGCGTGATGTGGAATCCTCAGGCATGTGGATGCCTATTTTCAAGAATGCAATGAGATTCAGATATATCTGTCTTTCCTTAAAGATGAACAGCAAAGGTCAACTGCTTCATTTATCCAAAATATTCAATTACTGAGTTTAATAATGTTCTACTATTGTCCTAAATAGTACTCCTGAGATAGGATTCCATAATTATGTCATTCATTTAGAGATTTTGATGAGCATAAATTTGTATAACTTCTTTTATGAAGTAATTTATTTACAAAAGAATTCTGAAGATCAATGCCATGTGAAATAGAAATCATGCACCTATTTTGGGTAGTTAAATTAAAAATAAATTTCAATGATTTTTTACAAGTTCTATTATCCACCATGATATTTTATAGAAATAACTTCTTCCAAGGTACCAGTTACAAAAAGTGACAGAAAATTTGTGAGATTTGGGTCAGAACAGCTTGGTTCAAATCTTAGGCCTGCCATTTGCTACTTGTGTGATCTTGGGCAAGTGTATGGACCACTTTAGACCTCAGTTTGCTCATCTTCAAAAAGAGGGAGTTTGATTCCATGGTCTAGGATTCCTTCTAGTTCTAAAATCTAAGATATATTTGGGGAAACTAATTTCTTTCATTTATAAAATTTGATAAAAAATTTATTTTCATTTGAATTTCATCTCAGGTACCATATTTTTCTTTAATCCTTTCCTGGATGCTGAATACAATGCACACACATATCACTCGTGACATACACATATACATATGTACTCCTGTAAAATTTTTAGAGCCCTTTACATTTAATCTAACTTGTGCTTTGCATATGTCTATTAAAGAATACTAATGGGTCCCTTGAACTTTAATTAACACCATGCCATATGTCTATTGGATTATAAACTCACTAAGGGTAGAGACCACATCATTTTCAACTAGGTATACCAAGTACCTAAGAGGGTGCAAATACTTAGTAGATACTTGTTAAGTTGAATTAATTGAATCTATAGATGATAAATAGCAATAAATAAAAGTTCCACCCAGAAAATGAATGTTACACAATATGAGAATTAGATATTAGTATCAAGCTATCAGGTAATCTATTTGATTTAAAAATTTTTAATTCTGTACTATTCTTTCTTCTTCTTCTTCTTCTTCTTCTTCTTCTTCTTCTTCTTCTTCTTCATCATCTTCTTCTTATTTAGATTCCATATTTAACATAAAATAACAAAAGTGGAGGTGGAGCCAAGATGGCAGAGTAAAGGAAACACTACAGTAAAAGTTCTATAAGCATTCTCTTCTAAATAACTTTAAAGTAATATTTCAAATAAAATTCTGGAGCAGCAGAAGCACCAAAAGATCAGCCCAAGACAACTTAGGAAGTGTGATGAAAAACCCACGATGTGAGATTGACCCAGAGCCCACGTGGAAGGAAACCTAGTTGTGGGACACTGTGTGGGACAACTACACAATAGCAATAGCTATTATATCTAATATCTAATAGTCAGAAAAAGATTACAGAGAACCAATGTGCCAACACTGGGAAGAGGACCAGATTTTGTTTAGCACCTTTATTCTCTATATTCATTTCTTGACCAGAGTTCAAAGGCAGAGAGATGCAATTTTGGTCATGAGGGAGCAAGGGAATTGAGAAACAATATTTTTGACAGTGCCAAGGGCCCTTCCAAGGTAAGGACCAGAATATAGACCAGAAGACCCCCACTTGCAGACAGACCAACATTAATATAAAGTTCAAAGTCAAGAAATAGTTTAGAAAATGAGCATCAACAACAATAAAAATAACTCAACTACAAAATCTATAAAGATGACAGGGAAAACACAATCTCAAAAGACAATGATGTCAAAACAGCTTCTAGCAAAATCTCAAAGAAAAATGTGAATTGCACAAAAGTCAAATAAGAAATACTAGAAGAGCTAAAATGGTTTTCAAAATCAAATAAAAGTGGCAGAGGGAAAAATAAATAAAAAAGTAAGATCAAAGGAAGACAATTATTAAAGGACAATTAATAAGGACAACTAGGAGATACAATGTATAGAGCACTGTTCCTGGAATCAGGAGGATTTGAATTCAAATCCAGCCTCAAACAATTGATACTGACTAGCTTTGTGACTTGAGTCAAGTCACTTAACCCGATTGCCCACAAAAAAAATAGAAAAATCAATTATCAACTTGATAAAAGAAGAACCAAAAATAATAAAGAAAACACATTAAAATCAAATTGGCTAAATGGAAATAAAGTTCACTGAAAAAAATTGCTTTAAATTTAAAATTGGTCAAATGGAAGCTACTGACTTTATGAGTCATCAAGAAATAAAAAAAAAAACAAAGGTAAAAGAATAAAAAAGTAGAAGAAAATGAGAAATACTTCATCAGAAAAACAATTGACTTGGAAAATAAATTGAATTTAAGATTTAATGGACTGGGGAAGCAAGGTGGTGCAGTGGTTAGATAACTGGCCCTGGAGTCAGAAGTAACTGAGTTCAAATCCAGCTTCAGACACTTAATAATTACCTAGCTGTGTGGCCTTGGGCAAGTCATTTAACCCCATTGCCTTACAAAAACTAAAAAAGAAACAAACAAAAAGGTAAGCCTTAATGGTCTACCTGAAAGCCATGATCAAAGAAAGAACCTAGATATTATATTTTAAGAAATTAGCAATGAAAACTCCCCTCAAAACTCAAATCAAAATGTCAAATAGACCCTGAAAGAATCAAACAGTATATGAAAGAGATCACAAAAATGAAAACTTTCAGGAATATAGTCAAATTCCAAATCTCCCAAGTCAAAGAGAAAATACTGCAAGTAGACAGAAGGAAACTATTTAAATATTGTGGATCCACATAATATTTAGCAGCTACCACATTAAAGTAGTAGAGTGCTTGGAAGGCAAAGGAACTAGAATTACAACCAAAAACAACCTACCAAGTCAAACAGAATATAATCCTTCAACGGAAAAATGGATATTTAATGAAATAAAAGACTTTTAAGTAGTTAGGATAAAAGACCAAAGCAGAAGACTTTTAAATACAAGACTTAAAAGAAGAATTCAAAGATAAACATGGAATAGAAAAAAAGGTAAGATACTTAATAAGGTTAAAATAGCAAAGTAATTCTATTTTAATTACCTTTTGTGTTATAGAGATGATTCTGGCTTTCTGCAAGTCAAGTCAGCACAATAGAAACTGATAATTCTGACCAGGCTAGAAAATTTTTTAATACAAATCCAAAGACAGATGATCAGATAGGTTTGGACCTAGCTAAGTTTATATCAGCCAGTCACTCACTTTGGAGTCTGTTAAATTTTAAAAATATATATTTAGATTACTCTTATTTGATGTAATTGTTTTCCTTGAATTTCATTAAAAGTGGTAATGCTTTGGATTTTATTTTATGCATGTACAAACATTCTCAAAAGGGTCCAAATATTTCACCAGACTGCCAAAGGATGCATGACATAAACCAAAATGACTAAGAAATCTTGCTTAAGGTGATGAATATTTTAATCATAGCAACTTCCAAAACTTTCTGTTGAGAAGTCAAGTGTAATTTGTTTCAATGAAAAAACAACCATACCAACAAAATACAAATATTTAAAATATGAAATATCATCCTCACAGTATAAGCTATTGGTATTTTGATTAGGTCCATATTACACTTGAGTACTTCAGGCAGAGTGTAAGAATAAAATAAATTCAAGTCAATACATTTTACTACTTTATAGCAAATTTCTTAGAAATCTGGCATAGAAGGAAATTAGCAATAATAAATTCTAGGAATTATCTGCACTCTTCAAGTAGCCGTAGTATCTTTGTTTTGTTTTGTTTTTTCATTGAAATTAAGTAATTTGTAATCAAAATATTGAGACAACTGATCTATTAAAAGGGGTATATTATACTTCATAGAAAAGAGAAGATGAAACATTTTTGTCACTATTGATTTTCAATACTCTCTTGCAAAGAAAAAAAAAGAAAATAGCATGACCTCCATTGGTTAAGCTGAGCATTTGTTACAATTTAAAAAAAAAATGTATGTGTCCTTTCCATTATACCTGCTAAATCTTTGGCAAAGAAAGATTGGATTTTTTTTATAGTACTGGTAAAAAATAAAATAATACAAAAAAACAAAGCAAAGAAAAACTCTTTCTCTTTATTTTTCTTACCTCCTCCTTTCATAAACATTTAGAACATAATACAACCAAAAAAATCTAAGATTAAAGTATGCCAACAGAAAGTGTTATTTTGCATAGAATATAGACAAAAATGGGAGGTGTACTATTTCCAAGCTCAAGTATCTAGCCCCTCCAGAAAGTGGGGAAGGTATATTGCCTAGAATATGCTTACCATTTTTATAGTGCCTAATGTTTTAGCAAGCCATTGTGCTAAATGCTTTTTTTAAAATATCTGATTTGATCCTCACAAGAACCCTCACAGAAACTTTACAAATGAAAAGACATGTTAATTTTTAATTGATTTGCTCAGGATCAAACAACTAGTAAGAATCTCAAATTGCATTTAAACTCAGATCATTCTAATTTGGGTAAAATATTCTGGGCACTAATGGGAATTGTAATCAGAGGATCTGGGTTTGAACACCATCTCTATGTGACCCTAGGCAAGTCATTTTACCTCTAAAAACTTTGAGTTTCTTCCTCTGTAAATCGACATGGTTGAATGAGGCAACCTTTAAGGTTCCTTTCTAGCTAAACTTCAAATATTTTCCCCTAAGAATTTAGAGTTTATAGTATTCTTCCTCAGGACCAACCCACCAAGAATAAAATATCACAATCATCATTTCGCAGACAAGAAAATGATTTCTAAGTTAATAAATGACATGTACAATCATAAAAGCTCAGATCCATCTGAAGTGGAGCTGGAACCCAAGTTCAGGTCGTTTTCATCTGTCACAATACTTCTCAGAGAAGTAGCATACCATTTTATCAAAGTGAAATAAGAACTATTTTATAGGAACCTTTCTCCAACAGTGTTCTTTTGTATTACAACTGCAGGTAATAAGCATTCTACATAATAATATAGTATAAACAAAAGGACATACATTTTACAAAGTTATACAAAGTCCATTAGGATTTTAAAATGAATAATTTACAAATATCTGATATTAAAAGTAATAATTCTTGGATTAATTGACTAGGGGAAAATGTTGCTTAACTTATCACTCAGGGTTTTAATCAGAGATAACCAAGAAAATAACATTTTTTGAGTTTTTCAAGTTAAACAACAATAGATTTTAAAAATATGTTTGATTTTTGTTTCCCCTCAATTTTTTGCAAATATATAAGGTGCTAGAATTAACGGTATATTACTCAACCATTGTTTCTTTCAATTTAATCAATATTCATTGTGTGCATACAATTGACAATATGCAGAACTGATGAAACTAGAAAGATTAAATAGGACATGATACCTACCCTTAAAGAGTTTATACCCTAGTAGGAGAAAGAAACAGTATATGTACATATACATATACACGTGTGTGTATATACATATATACATATATGTATATATGTACATATTAGTAGAAAGAGGAAGGTTGTGTGTTTTCTAATGGGTACACAAAATAATACTTAAACTCTCTACTTCATAGATTAAAAAACCACTTTGCAAATCTCAAAGTACTATAGGAATGGGAGGTATCGATACTGTTATATAGATGAAAAGTAGAAACTTTTCATATGAGATGGGTTATAAGAGAAGTCTTCAAGAATTAAAATGAGAAACCTGATTAATTATAGATTTGAAAATTAATTTGAAAAGTTCTTCATCAGTTGTAATTTTAGATCTTAAAAAGCAACATAGGGCGGCTAGGTGGCATAGTGGATAAAATACCGGCCTTGGAGTCAGGAGTACCTGGGTTCAAATCCGGTCTCAGACACTTAATAGTTACCTAGCTGTGTGGCCTTGGGCAAGCCACTTAACTCCCATTTGCCTTGCAATGACCTTTAAAAAAAGCAACATATCCCTTTTTCCCCATATGCAGAAAATAGAACTAAGATTTAAACAAATAAAATTCGAAGCAGGAGGTAATATTCCATGGTCACATGACTAGAATAAAATTTGAAATGCTATGGTGACTTTCACTGAAGCAAGGATATATTTTATAGTTCCATAATTGATTCATTGTGATTACATCTGAACACTGCAGACAGAGTCACTAAGCTTGTAGCATATTATGCAGAAGGGTGAGTCAATAGTTGTTCTTTTGAACCCAGCTACATTTGGTCTTCTTTCTTTTTAAAGTAAAACTTATCCAAAAAAAAAGATAGCTACTGAAAAAAAAACCTGGATGATCTATATGTTTAGCCCTGAATTCTATTGCTATCTTGTTTGGGAAATCCACAAGTCAAGGATTTCACATTTGCCATCCTTCAATTTTGTAAATATTTTATGTTTAGTTAAGGCTCTTAATTCAAAGTTACAAAGTTAGAATATTCCCAAACATCATGACTAAACCAATACTTTTTTTGAATCCTAGTTGAAAAATTGAAGAGTATGGTACCAAGGGGTCTTATCTGAAATAAAATAATTCTTGTTTTAGAGGATGAATTCATAATCAAGAGGCAAATAGGTAGAAAGGACAATGAAGTAAGTGTCAGAAAACTGGAATCTAGTTCAAAGTTCAGCTCTAGCACTTATTAGACTTTTAGGTGAATCACTTAACATCTCTGATCACTATCTGTCAAATGGGGAGAATATTACAGACCAAGTACAATAGAAGATCAATACTAAAATTCTGATAAAATTTTTCTTTTCTCACATCAACTTAAGAACATGTCTTTAAAAAGCAAGAATTTGGTAAGCATGTGATTTACATAAAGATCAACATTAATATTCTAGACTTGAATTTAAGTAATCCATGTAATTTTTGTGGGTTGCTTTGTAAAAAATTAATCAAAGTAAATTTTTAAAAACTATTGCTATGCTTATCTTTAGTAATATAATAAATCACTTATTTTAGCACTCCCCCCCAAAGTCCAAAATATCCACTAATAAATTTACAGAATACTATTGAAAAATCTTTACCTTTTATTCAATATTCAATCATCTATCTGTTACTATTTCACAGGATGACAGGTAGGATGTGGATAGCAAACCAGATCTAGAGTCAGGAAACCTGGGTTCAAATTTTGCCTCTGACACAAAATTGCTTTTTGAGCCTGGGTAGCATTGAACTTCTCCAGGCCCCAAGCAACTTTCTGAGAAGTTGAAGAATAGCTGCTGCTCTGCATTGGTAGGGGTTTCCTCACTGAGAATGTTCTCTACCAATAAAATCACAAGTTCAGACATTTAATCCCACTAAAACTGAGAAAAAGCTATTATTATATTATTCCCTAAAGAAAAATACAAATCTGGCACATACTCCCTCCCCTTCCACCTTTAATAAAGTTCTTGATCTATTGTGTAAGTATATGTGTGATGAATCCCTTTATCAATCTGTTTAAAGCCCATGGACTTAAAGAAGAATTTTTGTTACCTCTATTCATAATTGAAGGAAATGTATTTTAGTTTGAGATTAGTAAAAGTAAAGATGCATTTTTTTTCTCTAGCCAGAGCACCTAGAATAATAGTATGACATGAATTACATCAAGGAACGTGCTTTTGTGATCTAAAGCAAATAAACATTTTTTTTTGAATCAGAACTTTAATTTTGGAACTATTCAATGAAAAATGAAATCAGAGACTTCCTAAACTCTATGATAAATGCAAAAATAAATGACTCCAGCCTATGAAATATCGATCTTGTTATACAAATTACAAAACAAGTTTGCACAGGCTTATCACTCTTTAGTTATGCCTGTATACACCCATTAAATATTTAAAGTGAGTAATTATGAAAATAAAATTTTATTTTGCAGATCATGTCAGCAACTCTGTGGTATTTTTTATTATTCTGAATACAGACTTACTTGAGAATTATGTAGGAGTCCCACCAAAAAATTCAAGGCATAGTGGCAAATCATACCTTCAAATATCAATTATCATTAAACATAATTAAAATTCTAAAGATGAAGTTTGTTAAGTCTAACTTGACAAAATTTCAGATTGAGGAGCATCAAATTTACCACAACAGAGTAATAATTTCATTTTTATTTACTCAATTTAATTATAAATTAATGACTAAGAGATGCTAAACATATATAATTACCTTTGATATGCTATAAATTAATATGATAGTTGCGTTCTGAAATGAGACAGAATGTTCGAATATGCAATAATTACGTAACTATTTATTTGGATAGCAAATATATACATTCCAAAAACAAAACTCCTCCAAAACACATATATATTCCAAGTTCATCAGAGATTTGTAAAGGTTGATAAGAAATATTCACTAGGACAATACACTGAAATGAGCTACTATCAAGCTAAAAAAGAAAACATTAACATGTATTGACTATGGAACCCTGAAATCATATTTAAAATTTAAATTTTTGCTTAAATTTAAATATTTAAAATTTAAATATTTGCTTAAATAATTTAAATAAATCTCTTAAAAGTATAGCTGCTTTGGAGAAATAAAACAATGTAAGAATCCACAATAATAGTATGTAATCAATTTTCTTCCTTAATGATTCAACTGGGCTTGATGATAATATTAAAATACCCAAAGCATGAAAGATTTCCAATATTCTCAGTAAAGATGAAACTACCTTGTGAAAGAGCATGTAGATTATCAGTGTCTACAATCCGTGTCCTCCTTCTGCTCTAAAGAGAGTAGAAGAAATCTGTTGAACTTTTAACTACCGCTTTTCATTCATTCCCATTTTTATCAAGGTTCAACCCAGTACTACTATGTCACTCCTGTATCTCTTCCTCAAATTATCCTTTACTTATTACTACGTGTACATATTGTCTATTCTTTTAGAATGCATACTTCGTGAATGTAGGGAACAATTTTATGTTTGTTTTTGCTTTGCATCCCAAACACTGATATCACATTGAGGGAATAAAAATAAATTTTTGTTGACTTGTTGAACTACATTGGAAGGTAATACACAGATAAAGAGCTCTCCCTAATAGATGACACACACTGAAAGATATATGAATTCAACAACTAACAAAAAAGCACTGTCGATTTCAGGAGTTTGAAAATGACATATGAAGTGTGTGAATATACAAATATGTGTGTATGCATATGAATATATGCTTATATTATATATATGTAATTGTGTGTATTAAAAAATTGATGTTTCTCTAGCATTAAACTTTTTTTCTCCATAAGAAAGTTTAGGTGAAAGCATTCCAGCATTTTTAGAAATTTACTATATCTATCTATATTCACTTACAAATATATATATATAGAAAGATAGATAGATAAACCATATATATCATGTACATATGCATAATATATATGTACATATATGCATAATCTAGAATTAATCCTAGCAATTTTATCCCTCAAAAAGTAGTGTTTTTCACACAGAACAATTTAAAAGGACTCCAAAATCTCTTATGAATCTCCAATGTAACAATGATCTACATTTTCAAGAAGAAATGACAAAGGAGTAATATAATATTGATGAGAGAAATATGGATTATTTTAAATTCATAATTGATAATTTGATTTTTTAACCAAATTGAATTTTCATTACAGTTATACTACAGAGGTTACCTAATTACCTATCACATGGCAATATTTATGCTACTAGATCTTTATTTCATTTAGAGGCAAGCCAATTTTTTTTTAAGCAAAGCTTTTTCAGAAGGCTATTATCCATTGTGATTCATTAGTTATAGAAATTGATTATGAAAAAATTAGTCAACACTGAAACATAAACTCTTGCCTTAGACATTTGGCACCTTAAATTTACACATTGCCACCAATTTTAAAAATACTGTGAAAATTATTTTACTAATTTTTTCAGTTTCTGTTTCTTTAAAAAAAATCACATTCATTAAAATGGTAAATAAGGTAATCACAGTTATTTCATTGCTTAGGTAGATGCCCATTCATTACACACACATACACACATACATGTTTATATGTATATGCATATTTACACATATGTGCTTATATGTGTTCAGAAAGAGAGGTTTTATGCACACACACATGTATACATGCACACAACCACAGAGATATCCAGACAACTTTAGCAGACTTTTTTCCTGACACATTCTAAAGAAAATGGAGCTTCAGTAACCCATGAAAAGTTTTTAGTCTGAGTAAGGGAGTTATGATGGGGATTTTTAATGTCTTTCTAGAAATTTGAAAATTTTACAAGTTCGTGGCATTTAATTTGAATTTTTTGTTACATAACGGAAGCTACCATTCAACATACTATCTCTCACCTTACCTTGTTCTAAATAAAAGAGAAACATGTTTAACTCCTAATGGGAAGCACTAATTCTGTGTTTACAATATGTTCCCTTTAGAGGTGAAAAAAATCAATCACTATTTGTCTGCATATAAAAATATAAAGCACATACGATGGGCACAGATACTGCTTCTTTTTCCCCTTCCCTTTCTTGGAAGACTTCTCTTTAGAATAGACTTCTTCAACCCAGAAGGAGAATAAGATAAGAAAGAGAATCCCCCAAAAGAACTTCATCTTGAAATAAGTCCAGAATGATCTATAAGAAAGGGAAACAAAGAAATGTTTATACTAGTGAAGTTAATGACAAATACCTGAATTTCTATTGCAGTGTACCTTAATTGTACCAAAAGGGTCTACACTCATTGTCTTTTCAAATCTTTAGAGTTTAAATCTCTTTAGCAGAAATCTGAGTTGAAACACCACATGCTCATCTTCAACCTATTAACGTTCTTCTCATGAGTATGTCATATTGATGGAAAAAATGCTGTGGAGGGAATTTACAAGGACTCAAAAAACACCAAATATGTATGGAATTTTATTAATCTCAATTTTAAAATTCTAACAAATATAAATAAAGCTAAAAGACAAAGTAATTATTAGGATAGTTTCAAACTATACATCCCATTCAGAACTATTTCTATGCTGAGGTTAAAATCAATATCAATAAGTCAATAAAAATTTATTAAACATCCTCTTTGTGCTAAACACTGGATTGTTAAAGTGTTAAACAAAGAAAAAGGTTGTTTGCTTTTCTCAAGGCAGATATGAGCCAGTAAAGTATTTAACTATACAGTATTAAATCATAAAAATAGTGTCCCTATAGTCAAAAGTAACATTAAAGAAGTGATACAACAACCATTCTGGGCCATATGCTTGATCACATTCAATATTTTTCATGCTGCAGTCCAGAGTCATATTTTTCACCCCTAAAGATGAAAATAGCTTCTGCCTCTGCATCTTTTACTTTCAGTACCATGAACAGCTTCCTCACTGTCTACCCAAGAGTGAAAGAGGCATTCCAATTTCTTTAATGCCATTGCCTTCTTCCCTCTTTGCCTTAGAGATTTTCACGGTCTCTCAAAACGAATGTTTTAAACGGTTTTAAATGATCTTCTTTATCACTGGACCATTTCCTTGCCTATTCCCCAAGGAGAAATAAAGTAGGCCCCTTTCTTTGCTCCTTTTACTGTAGGCATGGCTAATGGCAACTGCAGAAAGGTCTCAGTTGCCAACCACAGCATCAATGGTTCCCTTCCCCCATTATAGAAGGGGCCCTAGTTCATTCTGAGAAACACTCACCCATGCCATTAAGTCCCTCCTTCACCTTGATTCCCTGGGGGGAGGGGGGAGAGTAGAGGGAGAAGAATGGGTAGAGGAGGCCCTCCCCAAAAGCAGCAGGTTGGAATGGAAGCTTTCTTCCTTCAGTTACCAACCCCCAACCTTTCCAAAGCCAGCAATAATGACTGATGGGGCTTATTGGCAGAAAGATTGCTGTTGGGATCCCCTTTCCTTCAGTTTCCCAGTCCATTCCCTCTCCATCAGCACCCCTTGATAAGACAGGGCACTGAAGGTGATGGAGATGCAGTCTCCTCATTCTTCCCCATACTCCTGCGCCGCAGTCCCTGCCTCCCCCTAAAGGAGCTTACTCCCTCTTCTTGCCCCATCCTTCAATGGGTCTATTTAGCCCGGTTCCTAAAACCCAGCCAGCTCGCCTGCATCCTCGGCCCAGACAAGCTCTCCTCCTCCTCCCCCCCTCCCCGACCCTTAGTTGGTACCCTGGTACTCACCTCCAAGGCGCCCCCAGTCCGAGTCAGCCCACAGAGCGGAAAGCGCCGAGCAGGCAAGCGCCTTGGCCGGTGCACTGGCCCGCGGCGGAGGCGGGGGCAGCCCGGGGTCCACGCTGGGCTGCCAGCCTAGCCAAGGGGGCAGTTCTCCCCCTGATGGCCCGAGCCCAGCTGCGGCTGACGCGCCTGCTCCGAGCAGCGGAGCCTGCGCCGTAGCGAGAGCGCCTAGCAGCCGGGCGTCCTCGGCGCGGTCAGGACCCCGCTGCGGGCATCGCCAAGCTGCAGTCCCGGAGCGGAGCGAGGATGCAGGCGCGGGATGAAGGGGGGGGGGCGGTGCTGGGGCGGAGGACCAGGCTCGGGGCTTCCCTGACCTGAACAGGGCTCCGGGAACCTTTGGGGCTTTGGCAAGGGTAGCAAGCTCTCTGCGAGGGCACAGAAGAGATGGTCAGCGGGGGCAGAGACACTTGTTTGGGACGGTGGAATGGGATGGTTTCGGTTTGTGACCGCTTAGCATCCAAATCAGACAAAAATAGGATGGGCTCGTTTGTTCCCAGTGTACCCAGGTCAGGGAATTTACTAAATTAATTCCTCAACGTCAATCCCCAAGCGCCCCAAAGATTTTTGACAAGGTTAAGGTCATCCTTCTTAAATTTTTCTGTATTTCTTTCCGTGCTGAGAAATGAGTTCATGATACATTGAATTATTATTACCCATTAGACTTGAATATGGCCCTTGCTCTCTGAGAGCTGTCAATTTTCGACTCATTTGGTTTGTTGTTTTCTAAAATTTGGTGCTGTTTGGAGGGCAAGCTGCTCCTAAAGGATGATGAAATGAAGAGATTTGTTTTGTTTTTTTTTCTATCACCATTTGAGCTTGGTTTGTTCTTCTTTTGTGGCTAATAATGCAAATCAAGATCTTTTAGTGGGTCAAGGTCATCGTGGCATTGTGCTGCAGAAGACAGGAGTTCTGGTCAACAGATTCCCAAATTGCAGGATACCGGAAAAATAAACCCCAGCTTTTCCTAAAGCCATTTTGGTTTCCCTAGGATGATACTCTATAAACATAGTAAAAATGAAATTTAATTTTAAAATAATCTTCTTCTTAAGTTTGACCTTAGTAAACTTCAAAATTTCAAGGTCCTTGAAGTAGCCATGACTTTGGACTTTGAAAGTATCTGAAAACAATATGCAATGATAATTAAGGGTTTGGGTAATGATACTTCTAAAGGAATCGGGTTCAAATAATTTTAAAAAGTAGCTGATGGAGGGATTTTTTGCAATCTTTTAAGTATGTGAAGAAATGTTAAATAAGGAATGGGTGAACAGCTTTTCAATTCTTAGGTGAGAGAGAAAAAATGTTTCAGAAAAAAAAGTTTACAATTTGGAAAGGCCTTATAGTACTCTATAATTCTGAGAATGCATTGCTTCTGTACAGTGTTTTGCAATTTACATTATCTCCTTTGATCTTGTGTGAAAAGTAATTATCATCCCCATTTGACAAATGGGAAAACAGACTTGAAAGGGTAATGTGACTTGCCCAAATTCAGGTTTTTAATTACTGGAAGAATTTTCATTTAAACTCAGGGCTTCTGACACTAAGCTGAGAATGCAACCATTTCCTCAAGAAGTTTGTAAAGGCCCTTTTCTCCTTTGTATGCCTTGCATGTTATTCTGCCCAAAAGCAACAGAATAGGATAGAAGATAAATCACCTAAGGAAGGCTCATCCAGTTCATTAAATCTGGCATACAGAATTGACAATGTTTTGAAGGAATATCAAATAATACCCTGACCTTATTTTAAGGAATTTAATTCTAATACACTCTCCCACCTCCCAATGCCCCCTCTAAATGGAAAGGAAAACAAACCCATTTGACATTAAATATAAAATATTTAGTACTATAAAAGCAGGATATTTGCTTTTAAACTTAATTTTACTATATTTCTCATTTATAAACTAGAATATAATTTATTTTTCATTCTTATTTTAGACACACCACTCACCATAGACATATCATACACCGGTCCTGGTCTCAGTTTGCTTATCTGTATAATGAAGGGATTGAATTTGATAAATTCCCTTCTAGCTCTAAATTTCTAGGGATTATATTCTCTTCAATTCAATAAAATGTTATCAATTCACTATTCAAATAAAAATGAGCAAGGAATATTTAATTCTCCATCTTTCTATGCCCAGCAACCAGCCTAGCTCCTTGAGTAAAATTTGATACCTCAGAAAAGGCATGATGACATTCATTTAACTATTCCACTAAACTCATCTCAACCCTTCAATCCCTTCACATTACATGGGATTCTTGTACATGTCTTTACATAAATGACTCAGAAAAGGATTTAACAAGTATGCTCAAATTCTTTTTTCTGGTTCTTTAATGCTATAGGTACCAATGCACCCTTCAAGCTGCACATCTGTTATCCTTTATTCTTGCTTTATGACCTGATGCTACAGCATCTCCCATGTACAGGTCACTGATTTTTGGTAATGTACCACAGTCAGTTTAAAAACCGCTATGCATGTTTGCATCTTCCTTTAGGTCACCTGTTCTTTTGATTCTTATGTAACATGATTTTTCTATGATTGCTAAATATACAGCAACAATGGAGAATACTGATTCTAAAAGATGAGATCTTGAAATAGCAAGCATTTCAAAAATTCCTTAAAGCACAGTGAAATTTCCCAAATACAATAAAAGCCACTCTCTGCTGTGGAATCCGTTGTTTGAGTCCATTAATCTTCCATGTGCAGAAGCTACATATCTACTCATAAACTGACCAACTCAATGGACTGCCTATCCAAGTGCTGCAATTTTCCTAAAGTGGATGGTTAGCTTGATCTTTTTTCACAAGACTTCATTGAGGTTTTATAGTGTTCTAGAACACAATACAATCAGCAAAATATTATTCCCTAATAGAATCTAGATGACATTTCCATTAACAGAAATTTTTTTTAATTTGGTAACTGTAAGCATGATGCTGATTGATACATTCCAAGTATTTAATAAACATTAATCTCCCTATTGTATATGCATGGATTGATGCCAATAATCTTTGAATAATGGGCAAATGGAATTATTTCCATATTTAAGTTGGACAAATAACATCTCATGATTTTAGATGACCTTGTTGGAAGACAAATTCCAGGACTTCATTTTAGTCTACTGAAAAAAAGTGGATTTTTTTTCAGGGGAGGGAAATGTTTTTTAATCAATAAACTGTAGAGTCATCAAGGTCTTAGGTTGTCTAAACTTCTCAAACATGTATCATAAAGAATTTTTTAAAATCATCTATAAAAATCCACCTATTATTTTTACATATTTTAATTAAGGATATATTTATTAAGATCATTATTGTAAGATTCAAGGGACATAAAAAAAAAACTAGAGATAGGAGTTGGTAGTTCTTGATGTCATCTGGTAAAAAGTGTCAACATCCATCTTTTTCTGTTGTTTTAAAATCATCCTTTTTTACGATATTTTGAAAATTGATTCCTTAGTGTCTATACAATTATGTCACCTCCAGAACAGATTTGTACATCTGTGTACTTGATTAAGTCAAGAGCTCTTCCTTATTTTATTCTCTTTAATGTAATTAACAATGGATTAATGTAATTAACAGTGGGTACTTCGTAAATGCATTACATTATTAAATGATAAACAAATGTCTGGGGGCAGCTAGGTGGCGCAGTGAATAGATGCCGCAGCCCTGGAATCAGGAGGACCTGAGTTCAAATCCATCCTCGTAATTTCCTAGCTGTGTGATCTTGGGCAAATCACTTAACCCCATTGCTTTGCAAAAACTAAAAAGTAAAATGAATGAATAAATGTCTGTTGAACTGAAATGAATTTAATTTATTTTTAGTATGAGAATATCATTTAATACTTGAAGATTCTGAAAAAATTTTAAAGTAGTTTTTGTATTTTGAATCTATAATTTCAAACTATCCTCATTTTAATATTAACAATTAATTTATGAAAACAATTTTGAAACAATTTTCTCTGATAAAGTTCTCATTTCTTGAATATAAAGAACTGAATTAAATTCTCCAACTGACAAATGATCAAAAGATATGAACAGTTTTCAGATGAAGTTATTAATGCTATCTATAGTTATTTTTAAATGTTGTAGCAGTGTAGATTGGAGAAATGGAAATTAAAATAATTCTTAGGTACTAACATACCTATTGGATTGGTTAATTGGACAGAAAAGGAAAATGATGAATGTTGGAAGGGATTTTGGGGAAATGAGACATCAATGCACTATTATTGGAGTTGTGAACTGCTTCAACCATTCCATTGAGAAATTTGGAACTATGCCTAAAGGGCTATAAAACCCTGCTACCCTTTGACCTAGCAATGCCACTGCAAGGTCTGTATTCCAAAAGAGATAAAAGAAAGGAAAATTACCTATATACAAATATACATATATGTATATTTTTACATATATATGTATACACACACATACAAGGATGTTTGTAGTCACACTTTTCTGGTGGCAAGGAAATGGAAATTCAAAGGTTATCCATCAGTTGAGCAATGGTTAAATAAATTATGGTATGAGATTATGATGAAATGCTATTTTATTATAAGAAATGATGAGCAGAATGTACTCAAAATAACTGTATGAGCTGATGAGCTGATGCAAAATAAAATGCACTGAGTTCAAAGTAACAGAAAAAACTTAGGATGAGCAGTTATGAATAACAGCTTTTTTCAGTTATATAGTGACCAAGACTACCCTACAGGACTTATGATAAAGAATGCTATCCATTCCTAAATAAAGAGCTGATGGTGTCTGAATACAGAGCGAAGCATACTTTTTTTAACTTTATTTTTGCTGAGTTTGTGGGGGGTATTGATGTTTTCTTTCATAACATGACTATTATGGAAATATTTTGTATGACTACACAATTATAACCTATATCAAACTGCTTGCTTTTTCAAAGATGTGGGATGTGGTGAAAGGTAGGGAGAGAATTTGGAACTCAAAGTTTTAAAGCTGAATATTAAAAATTGTTTTTACATGTAACTATGGGAAAATAAAATACTAAATAAATATTTTTTAAATAGAAAAGAAAAGATTTTAGGCTTCAAAATACCAAGCTGATTTTCTAAGGAAATATGTGAATATATTTCATAACTTTAAATTGTTTATTAAAAAGTACATTTTTCAAAATATTTCATACTTTGATTTATTTCTCTATTCCCTTTTTTGAATTTATGACAATTTGTATGTGCTTGAAAAAAAGAAAAACAATTGCTTGATGTTTTTAGGCTAACATATCATGTAGATTACAAATCCTAAAATAGGTCAGATAAGGCTAAAGAATTTATCAAAGTAGTATTCCAAAATGTAAACTGGATCTAAATAATCTTTAAGCACATACTATATTTATTGAAATTTTCTTTTCCTCATTAGGTAAAAAGATTAATGACATTTTATTAATATGGTCCTTTAGACCATTTTTCTTTTTTATGGTTCCCAGGTATGTGTAAAAAAGGTAGTATTACTTATATTCTTAGGTGATTCTAAGATCATCTCACTGGAACAGGTAACTCTCTCCATCTTGCTTTTCTCTTCCAAGGAAGAATTTCAATGTTAGATAAATTATGTAGATTATTATTACTCTGTAGACTACTGACTCAACACCCTACAAGATACTTTTGGTGTTTTGAATACTTTTTATAGACTAAGTTTACAAAACCATTAACTTCATAGTGATTTAGGTTTTCTAGTTTCATTTCCACCTATAACTAATGGAATAAATACAGTAATTTTTAGTATACATGACTTTTTAAAGAAAAGCTCTATTTCAATCAGTATGAGCCTTACTCCACTCTTTCCCTACTCTACCACTCATTTGCACTGGTGAACTGGTGAATCACCAAATCCCCAACCATGTTTTCTCATTCTATATAATTCCTATCCCTGCTATTCCAAAGTTTCCCCATAGAGTTATCTACCAAACTAGAAGTATGCTTCTGAGAATTTTCATATGCATTTTGATATTAAAAAATGTTCAGAAATAATCATCCTTTCTGCAAAAAAAATGAGTAGATATTTCTTTGCTAAAGACTTTACAATATCATCTTATTTTATACTCATAATAATCGTGGGTATTAGATGCTATTTTCAACATCCTCATTTTATGTATAAGGACACTAAAGTTACAACTTTGCCTAATATCTAAGTGCCTAAGTAGTCTGAGGCAGAACTGGGTTTAATAATGCACTACATCCCCTACCTGTGTCATTGAGTAAGATGATGTCACCCAGTATTTATCACCTTTTTTAAAAAAATTACTTTTTATTTATTTATGCATTACTAAAATAGTTTTGTTTTAAGAGTAAATATAATCCCTCCCTTACAAAAATAAAAAATCTCACAAGAAAAAAAAAATGAAAAAAAGAGAGAGAAAAATGTGCTTCAGCCTGTATGCTGATACCATCAGCTATGCCTTGTGGTGGTTAGCATTCCTTATCATAAGTCCATCAGAGAAGTTACTTCCACAGTTGTGATTTTGCTGATTGTAATTCCCTCCATCCATTTCTCCCCACTACCAATTATTGTATTTTCTCTCTTTTTTTTCACTCTGTCCCTCATCAAAATTGTGCTGTGGGACAGAGCACCAGCCCTGGGGCCAAGAGGTCCCAAAACTGCATCCCACCCCAGAGATCCAGCACCCACCCATCTCCAAGGTCCTGGACAGGCAATCTAATCCCACCACTTTGCAAAAAGTAAAAGAGAAAATGTGTTATATCTGACTATCCTCTCCCATGATCTATCCTTTTCTTTATCCTCTACCTTCCCTGTCCCATTTCTCCTATCACCTTTCTTTCCTTTTTCCTTCTAGTTTTCTATGCCCTATTAGGTATATATGTTGTTTCCTTTCTGAGCCATTTTCAATGAGACTGAAGCTCCCTCATTCTTTTTCACTTTCTTCATTTTCATACCATTGCAAACTCTTTTACATGAAATATCTTAGACGATTTTATCACTCCTTTTCTTTCTCTCAGTACATTGCCCTTTTCACCCATTGATACAATTTAAAAAATATATATATTATACCTTCAAATTCAGCTCTCTAATTATATAATATATAAGAAAAACAAATTCCAGTGGCTAGGTTCTAGCAGAGTTCACTATATGTCTAAAACCAAGATAGATTTTTTGCCCAATCTGCCTGCAGATCAACAACCCCTTCAGCAGAATTCTCTGTTGCCTACAGATTCAGTTTGTACCAGTCATTTTGATCTAGAAAAGTATTCTCAACACTGACCATATCTAAATTCAAGTGGATCAACTCAAAGAGCAAGGAATTGTCTTTTGCTTTCCTCCCCTCCCCTCCCCTCCCCTTGACTAAAAAAGCTCCTTCTAACTGCTCTAATAAATGAGAAGGTTCATATGAGTATTACCAGTATCATCTTTCCATGCAGGAATATACACAGTTCATCATGATTTTCAGCTCTGGTCATCTCAATAGGAACATCTGAAATTCCCCTGTTTCATTGAAAGTCCATCTTTTCCCCTGGAAGAGGATGTTCAGTTTTACTAGGTAGTTGATTCTTGGTTGCTTTCCAAGCACTTTTGCCTTCTGGAATATTATATTCCAAGCCCTAGGAGCCCTTAATGTGAATGCTGCTAAGTCCTGTGTGATCCTGACTGTAGTTCCATAGTATTTCAATTGTTTTGTTCTGGCTGCCTTGTAGTATTTTCTCTTTGGCTTGGGAGTTCTGGAACTTGGCTATAATAATCCTGGGGGCTAATTTTTTAGATCCTTTTCAGTAGGAGTTCGGTGGATTCTCTCAATTTATATTTTGCCATCTGCTTCTAGGATATCAGGGCAATTTTCCTGTAGAAATTCTTTAAAAATGTAATCAAGGCTCTTTTCCTGATCATGACTTTCAGGTAGCCCAATAATTTTTAAATTGTCTCTTCTTGATTTGTTTTCAAGATCTGTTGTTTTTTTAATAAGATATTTCACGTTTTCTTCTAGTTTTTCATTCTTTTGATATTGTTATATTGTGTCTTGATTCCCACAAAGTCATCAACTTCTTTTAGGTCCATTTTATATTTGAAGGATTTGTTTTCTTCAGAGAGCTTTTTTATCTCCTTTTCCATCTAGACAGTTCTGCTATTTAAGGTAATTCTCCTCATAAACTTTTTGAACTGTTTTTTGCCCATTTTATCTAAACCTGTTTTTAGTATGTTATTTTCTCTAGTATTTTTTGTATCTCCTTGACTAACCTTTTGATTTGGTTTTCATGGTTTTCCTGCATCTCCCTCATTTCTCTTCCCAATTTTCTCTCTACCTCCCTTACTTGATTTTCCAAATCTTTTATGAGGTCTGAAATATCCTGAGACCAACTACTATATTTCTTGAGGATTTAGATACAGAAGCTGGAATTTTCTCATCTTCTATGTGTTTTGGTCCTCCATGGGACCAAAGTATTTGTCTATACTTTTTTCAACCTCGTTTCCCCAGCCTGTGCCTCCTTTTGGGGTGCTTCCCAAGCTTTTGAGTATTATTGGGATACCCCTGCAAGGACCTCTCAGCATGTAAGATTCTGACTGCTCTCCTGCTTGTGTTCTGATCTGTGAATGGCAATAAGGAGCTCCCAGACTGAGACTAGGGTCTGAATATGAACAAAAAACAGGATTTCAGTCCCAGGGTCAGAGGAGAGACCTCAACAGCTCCCCCACCCCCTTGCCTTACATGGACTGAATGCTCTGGGAGCAGCTGCCAGCTATGTATGCCTGCTTCCATTTCCTGGGATCTGGGCTGTGCTGAGGGCCAGAGCTATGCTAGTGGCCAGGGCTGCACTGAATGCCACCCTGGTTCCCACACACTCTGGCAGAGATTTTCCCACTTATCTTTCAAGTTGAGCTTCGTGTTCCCTGGGTTACAAAGTCAGGAAACTGCTTCAGCTGTGGGCTGCCTGGGACTCAGGCACCCAGGCCCATTGGGCTGTTCTGGGAAGACTGGAGTTCCTTCACTCTCGTGCAATGATAGTGATTGTGCTGCTGCCCCCTCTACCCCCAACCCCGCAGTGGAACTAAATTTTTCCATGATTTTCCAGGCTACCTTGGGCTGGAGAATTGCCTCACTGGATCTTTCTGTGCATTCTGTGCCCCGAAAATTTAGTTAGAGCCATAATTTTAAGGTTTTGAAATATTTTTGAGGGAGCTCCTAGGAAAGGCTGTTCTCATGCCACCATCTTGGCTCCACCCCACAAGATTTATCATCTTTTTAGACTATCTTACAGTGAACTAATTAACCTTTAAAAACAATTCTTCCCCAGAAGATAATTGAATTCTTTTTTCTCTTCACCTGATTTGTGCTACTTAGTGCAATCTTAATAATGAACAAAATAATTATCCATGTATTTTTTTATAAAAGGCAGACTATTAGATTATAAAGGAAGACTATTATTATATAAGTTCCTGAGAAACAGTCTAACATAGATTTTGCTAACAGAGATAGTGGGAGTATAAACCCAAGTGTTTATTTCTATCATAAAGTATAGAGAGTAGCAGAGATTGGTTAGACAAATGTGTTAAATTAAACATTCATCATCTGATTTGTACTATTCATGAATATATACAGCAAAAAAAAAATAGGCTAGTGTTAGGAGATTCTGGGAAGTTATGACCTCAAATTGGTCAAGATATTCAAAGAATTCTCAGTCATGTATTATTCCAAATGCATACTTCATTCCAAACTCTTTTTTCCTACACAGTTCCTGTTCCCTGAAATGATTTTTTTTTTCATTTTTCATTTTAAATTTTAATCTTTCAGGATTTGAAACTTCATGAGGCTTTCTTTAGGAGAATTCAGTTCACTTTCTAAGTCATTTTCTCTCAAGTGCCTTTCTTGAATTCCTTTATTCCACTTATATTCTCTCTCCCAGGAGTGCCTGGAACCATATCAGGAAATTCCTAACATGGGTATACAGCATTTCAAACTCATTCTTAGCTGAAAAAGTGATTCTGCTAAAGTAAAGGTCTGATCATACCACCCTCACATTCAGTAAATTCCAAAGGATCATTATTACTCCACAATCAAATATAAAATCTTCTGTAAAACAAGATACACCCTAACAGCAACATGGGGGTGATGATCAATCTTATGGACTTGCTCATTCCATCAGTGCAACAATCCAGGACATTTTGGGGCTATCTGTGATGGAGAATACCATCTGCATCCAGAGAAAGAATCGTGGGGTTTGACCAAAGACCAAAGACTATTACCTTCAATTTAGAAAAAAGACTTTATCTTTTTATGTAATCTTGCTATCTCATATACTTTATTTTTCTTCCTTAAGGATATGATTTCTCTCTCAACACATTCAATTTGGATCAATGTATACCATAGAAACAATGTAAAGACTGATAAATTGCCTTCTGTGAGGGGTGGGGAGAGGGAAGCAAGATTAAGGGAAAATTTGTAAAACTCAAAATAAATAAAACCTTTAAAAGGAAAAAAAAATAAAGTCTTTTGTTTGGGGCTTAAAGATCTTTATGACCTTATCCCTTCCTACCTTTCTAAACTTATTGCATTTCACATCCTTTAATATGCATTATCATTTAGATACAATAGCTTACTCTATTCCTCATACATAATACTTGGTTTCCCATCTTCATACACATACTCACACAAATATACACACATATTCAATAAGCAGAAATTCTCTCCTTCCTTGTGTCTATCTCTCAGTTTCCCCTAACTTTTAAAGAGACTGAGACTAATCCCATCTTCTGGGATGCCCTTCCTTATCCACTAGTTACTAATGATTTTACCTTCAAGATAAATTTCCCTCTATGCTGACTATATCTAGTTATTTTTATTTTTTCTTTTGCATTGGAATACGAGTTGCTAGGTACTAGTTTTGCCTTTCTACTTATCCTTAGAACTTAGAAAAATTCTTGGTACATAGTATTTGCTTAATAAATATGAAGTATTTATCATAGGTAAATAGCTAGAGACAGATCTACAAACCCAAACATATACATACACATTCATATTGTAGGAATGTAATCTCACTTCTACCTAAGTCTGGGGTGGTTTTCCATGATGGTATATATTTTGGATGAAACATAACCTCCAATAGAATGAGAAAATATAAGATATCTGATGGAAAAAAGCAATTTTACCTGAAAATAAATCAAGAAAAGATAATTTAAGAATCACTGGATTCCCTAAGAACTATGATTTTTATTTTAATACTGAACACCATTTTAAAAATAAATCACAAATTAAAACTTTACAGGTCTAAAAGTAAAAACACAAATAAAAAAAGAGGGCAAAGTGAAAAAGTGAAAATAAAAAGAATTCATCAATCACATCTTGAAACTTCTAATTCAAAAGATACAAAAATATCAACTAAACTCTAGGGTTTCAATGTCAAAGAAAAATAATATATTGTAAGCAACCAACCAGCAACACACAAGACCTTGCAGTTTCTACTTAAAAATAGGACGGAATCTTGGAATATATTAAGATTTTAGGTTAAATCACCAGAGAGATAATAGCCCCAACTCAGAGGCTATCCTTTCTCAACACCTCTAAAATTACAAATGGTGATCATTGATTAAGATTCATTTGCATGAAGACAAACTCTATAATGAAATAACATCAATAATGTGTATATGTGTGTATATAAATACACATATATAGATACATGAATTAAATGGATTAACATCCAAGATCTTACAAGAAAAGTAAATTTAGGAAGAAGTACATAACAAAACCATAGGTGCTGGGAAATTCAATGTGCCCCACTCAAATAGAAATGAACTTAACAAAAAGGTAAACAATAAAGAAACTGAATAGAATTTCAGAAGAATTAGAAATGACAATCTCTAGTAATTACTGAATTGAAATAGAAAGGAATATACATGTTCTCATCTGTGCAAGGCATCTTTAAAAAATTGAACATGTGCTTGGATATAAAATTCTCATAAAGAAATGCAGAATGACTTTAATTCATTTTGTCCATGTGATTCTTATTGCATTCTGGCAATCTGGTTGGGGAGGGGGAGAAGAATGAGAAAATAATTCTTACTATTTCCATTTCTGCACTCTCCTGCTACCTTCATCACTGAATGACCTCTACAACTCTGAGTTTCATTCTATGTAAATTTTATCACCCCATGAAAATTCTAGTACCTCTTTACTACTAACCTCCAGGGCATTCTTTTTCCTTTTTAATAAGTTCAGCACCTAGTTGACAATTTTCACTACAACCCTAACTACTGGTCTCTTATTAGAGCTCTCTCTCTCTCTCTCTCTCTCTCTCTCTCTCTCTCTCTCTCTCTCTCCCTCCCTCCCTCATTTCTAATTTCCCAGTTTCTCCTTTAGTCATTTCCCATTACCTACTTTCCTCAAATACACAAAAAGATTGTCATGTCTTTGATCATTATTACAACACCCACAGGAATTTATTCAACTTCTATTTTCACAAATTCTGAAATTCCTTTACCTCATTGTTAACTTATGTTTATTTTTTCCATTCTACTTCTCCTCTTTTATGACCCTAAAGTTATTCTTCATTCTTACCCTGACCACAAATCTCTCTAACCCTCAGTTATTTCCCAGACCATCACCCCAAACTGGCATATATTCTGATCTTTCCCCTATTTCTATCCTTTAATGAACTAGTTCAAATCTTTAGTATTGTCTACACTCAGGTCCCTTAGTCTCTTTTCCTTTTGCTGTTCCTCCCTAGTCAAGCTTTAATCTAATATTAGCCCCACCATCTGGTACTTTTGGTCCTATCCATGTATTCATGTAGCTGGTTTCACCACAAATTTGTGTTATATAAAGTCAAATGAGTCACTGCTGCAGTAAAGCAATCATTTCAGACCACAAAGCTGATTCAATAACTTATTTTTTATAGTGACTCTTCCATCCACTTTTCAAACCTCCCATGACAGCCTATCACTATTTCAGCTTTGGATCTTTTGGATATTTCATTGAAAAAAGTGAGGTTATTCATCAGAAGCTCTCTCTTTTAACCTCCTCCTCTATTCAGGTCACTGAGATATGTTCCCTATTTCTGTCTTTTTTTGCAAAGAGATGATCTTTCCTGCCATCTATGGATATAGTCATTTCTCCTCCTTCCTAAAAAAATTCTGATCTCTCTCTCTCTCTCTCTCTCTCTCTCTCTCTCTCTCTCTCATAGTCAGATAGTCAGACTCCTGGAGACAGCCATCTACAATAGAATTTCTTTTTATGGGGAGGTTTGCAAGGCAGTTGGTTTAAGTTACTTGCCCAAGGTCACACAACTAGGTAATTATTAAGTGTCTGAGAGCAGATTTGAACTCAGATCCTTCCTCCTGACTCCAGGACCATTGCTCTAATCACTGTGCAACCTGGCTGTCCCTGCAATAGATTTCTTCACTTCTCTTCTCCTTTTTTTCATCTCTTTATTGTCCTTCAGACACCAATCATTGGTCCACACACTTTCTTTCCTTTTAGCACTACTTTTATTTTCCTCCCTCTAAAAGTGGTTTGTTTTGCATATGTCTATTCCCTCCTTTACTACAATCTCCCCCTTAATTCCTGATTCCCTCCTACCTAAAAAAGGGTGCCAACAATCTTGTGAACTGATTATATATAGAATCATCTTCCCCATATATACGTGAACATATATGATGTAAAGTTATTGATGCAGCAACAATTACCAATAAGTTGTTATCATTCATTTGAAAATATCTAAAAGAGTGTAGTAGAGGTGGTGTAAAAGTTGAATTCAGAAAATAAAATAGGATGTGAATATATACTGACTATATATACATTATATATATATATATATATATATATATATATGTCATAAATTGATAATTAAATTCAGGGAATTGATGAGATCCAAGAAAGAGAAAGAGAGACAGATTGACAGTCATACAGATACAGAGAGACAGAGAGAGACAGATGGAAAGACAAAAGTAAGAAAGAGAAAAGCTATCATATAGATAAAGTACAGCCAAGAGAGGACAGTCCCATGAACAGGAAAGCAAATCTATGAGGAGATAATGATCAAAAGTGTCTAATGCTTCAGGGAATTCAAGAAAAATAAAGATTGAGAAAATAACCAATAATCATGTATTTGATAACGTGGAAGACAGCAATTTTAGTTAAAAAATAAAACTAAAATTTAGCCTACAATGTGCTAAGAATTGAATGAAGGAAATCAAAGCAAGTGGGGTAAATAGCTTTTTAAAAAGTAGTTTGCAGGGGCAGCTAGGTGGCGCAGTGGATAAAGCACCAGCCCTGGAGTCAGGAGTACCTGGGTTTAGATCCTGTCTCAGGCACTTAATAATAACCTAGCTGTGTGGCCTTGAGCAAACCACTTAACCACACTTGCCCTGCAAAAACACCTTAAAAAATTAAAATAAAGGAGTTGCAAAAGGAGAAGGGATTATAACTTGGAAGTGTAGAAGAGTCATTTAAAGATTTTTGGTTTTCCTTCTATTTTTAATGAGAAAGACCTAGTTATAGATGTGATCAGTGTGAAAGAAAGAAGAGAGAAGCCAGTGAGAAGGAAATGCAATTGTACAGGCCAAGTTTTCAGAAGATTTGAGAGGGGATTCGATCAAGATGTGTTTGTTTTTTAATGAGAAAGATCAGCTCTTACTCACGAACTGAGTAAAGTTAAAAAGAGAAAAGAATGGGAGTGGAGAGGTGATGGCAAATTGTAGTTTTGAGAATATAACAGAGAAACCAAGGCAAGCAGTCAATATTTTGTGACAAAAATGAATCCAAGTACTTAATTGAAGAGGAAGTGTCAAAGATAGGTAAAAAAGCAGTATAGGAGGTTCTAGGAGAAGACTCATGATTCCCCAAATCCTTCATTTCTATTAGATATGTTCTTTTTCCTCATTTAAAAATTAGAATAACAAAAGCTGACTTTTGAACTATAATAACAGCTCATATATTAAAGGACATGCTTGACCTGTGATTTTATTGCTATTGAGAACTGAACCAAAGTTGTATGGAAGTTGTGGTCTTATAATTCTTGCCTAGAAAAATGAAACTATATTTTAGGTTTAATTATTCTTTAAGGAAATGAATTTTGCATTTCCATTACCACACACCTGTTATTTAATGTCTTGACCTAGACATAAACAATAAATCCTTAGTTTACAAAATTCTAAATTTATTAATAATATTTTAGCAGATCTTTTACTTGATTTGATCATAAAACAAGCAATTTATGTATCTTGTAATTACTATAATTGTTTCTTTCTTATTTGTCAGTTTATTCTATTTGTGATTGTTTTTCTTATATAATAATAACTGGGAAGACTGATAATCTTTAAACTTATTTTATATTTTTTTGGCAAGGCAATCTAGGTAAGTGACTTGCCCAAGGTCATACAGCTAGGTAATTATTACGTGTCTGAGGTGGATTTGAGCTCAGGCCCTCCTGACTCCAGGGCAGGTTCTCTCCTGAGTCATCTTATTTTATGTTCTAATATTTTTCTGAATCTATTCATTATTTCCATTAATTTTGATAAATCATCATATTATATACAAATAGAAAGATTTTAACATTTTATTTACTATACATTTCTCTTTAATTTCTTTTGCCATACTGAAATTAATCAACATATATATAAACACTCATCAAGTATCTTACTATTACATCAGGCATTGTGTTAAATTCTAGAGACACAAAAAGAAGCACAAGACAATTCTTCTCTCAAGGAGTTTACAAGGTGATTGGGAGACTATATGACAAATATGTGCAAAGTAAGCTATAAGCAGAATAAATAGGAAATAGTTAAAAGAGGAAAATTATTAGAATTAAGAGTTAGGGAAGGTTTACCATAGAAGAGTTGGGACTTAGAGGAAGTCATCTAACACATTTAAAATTGTGCTGAGGGTGTGGCTAGGTGGCACAATGGATAAAGCACTGGCCCTGGAGTCAGGAGTACCTGGGTTCAAATCCGGTCTCAGACACGTAATAATTACCTAGCTGGGTGGTCTTGGGCAATCCACTTAACCCCATTTGCCTTGCAAAAACCTAAAATAAAATAAAAAAATAAAATACTAATCACAAAGTTACACTAAATTCTCTGATTTTACCTTTTTTCTTTGGGGAAAGATCAATAATTTTCCACACTAGATCTTGATTGCCAATATTAGAAGAGGTACTGCATTCAACTTTAGCTTTTTTCTTAGGACTGGGACTGAACTTTCCTGATTGGTAGATGAGTAAAAACATACTCAACTCAGTCCAGATAATAAGATTATATTTTAATCTTATGAAAATAAAAAGTTTACCATTGACATCCTCATCTTACTTCAACATAATTAATTAACCAAATATGAATCACTAGTACTTTTCTCCTCATCAACTTTATGTAAACATACAACCAAGATGGGAAAGTAGAAATCCCACATATAACAATCTATGGTGTATGCAAAGTGGTTTATAACCAAAGAGTATTATTTAAATGAAAGCTATGTTATTTTAATACCAAAGTTATGTTATTCTTTGCTCCACTAAATGTTATATATACAAACAACCAAACAACTACATTACAGAGCTAGGGAAAATATTAGCAAAATTCATCTGAAGCAAAAAAGTTAAGAATAGCAAGGGGATTAATGGGAAAAAATGTGAATAAAAGTGGTTTAGCTTTACCAGATCTAAAGCTATACTATAAGGCAGCAGCCTGGTACAGGTTAAGAAATAGAGAAAAGGATCAGTGGATTAGGACAGCTTCAAAAGGAAAAGTAGTAATGACTTCAGTAAACTACTGTTTGACAATCCCAATGACATTAGCTTCTGGGATAAGATCTCACTATTTGATAAAAATTTGGGGGAAAAGTGGAAAACAGAATGGCAAAAAACCAGACATAGATCCACATCTCACACCCCATACCAAAATAAGGACAAATGGGTACAGGATTTAGACATAAAGGGCAACACCATAGACAAATTAATAAAACTAGAAATACTCTATCGGATCTATGGAAAGAGGATATATTTATGACTAAACAAGAAGTCAATTACATTATAAAGTGCAAAATGAATGATTCTGGTTAATTATTTTTTTCTTTAAGAAAGATTTTATTCATTTTGAGTTTTACAATTTTTCCCCATTCTTGCTTCCCTCCCCTGACCCCCACACAGAAGGCAGTCTGTTAGTCTTTACATTGTTTCCATGGTATGCATTGATCTAAGTTGAATGTGATGAGAGAGAAATCATATCCTTAAGGAAGAAAATAAAGTATAAGAGATATCAAAATTACATAATTCCATAACTTTTTTTTTTCTAAATTGAATGTAATAGTCTTTGGTCTTTGATCAAACTCCACAATTCTTTCTCTGAATGCATATGGTATTCTCCATCAAAGATATCCCAAAATTGTCCCTGATTGATGCACCGATGAATGAGTATGGGGGTTGATCATCACCCCCATGTTGCTGTTAGGGTGAACAGTGGTTTTCTGGTTCTCCTCATCTCACTCAGTATCAATACATGCAAATCCTTCCATGCTTCCCTGAATTCCCTTCCCTCCTGTTTTCCAATAGAACAATAGTGCTCCATAACATACATAGACCACAGTTTGTTAAGCCATTCCCCAAATGAAGTTCATTCACTTAATTTCCAATTCTTTCCCACCACAGATAGGACTGCTATGAATATTTATGTAAAGGTGAAGTTTTTACATTTTTTCATAATCTCTTCAGGGTATAGACCAAGTAGTGGTATTGCTGGATCAAAGGGTATGCACATTTTTGTTGCTTTTTGGGCATAATTTGAAATTTCTCTCCAGAAATGTTGGATGAGTTCACAGCTCCACCAACAACATATTAGTATCCCAGATTTCTCATATCCCTTCCAACATTGATCATTGTCCTTTCTGGTCATATTGACCAGTCTAAGAGGTGTGAATTGATACCTTAGAGATGCTTTAATTTGCATTTCTCTAATAAGTAATGATTTTGGAGCAATTTTTCAAATGAGTATGAATTGCTTTGATTTCCTCAACTGTAAATTGCCTTTGCATATTCTTTGATCATCTGTCAATTGGGGAATGGCTTTTTTTTTTGAAAATTTGATTCAGGTTAATTCTTTAAAGGTGTTGTGGAGACCACCTCCCTTTTAGGGCTGAGAATACCCCTGAACTTGTGAATAGTGGCAGATATGGGATTTTTTAGACCCTAATGTCTGAATGAAACTACTTTCTCAGGGCAGAGCTAAGATGGTAGTGTGAAGACAGCATTTCCTGGGAACTCCATCCCCCCCCCAAAAAAAATACTCCAAAAGCCATCAAATTATAACTCTAGCCAAAATATAGAGAGGCAGAACCCACAGAAAGACTGAATGATATATTTTCTCAGTCCAAGATAACTTAGAAGCTCCATGAGAAAAGTGTGTTTCATCAGGACTGGGAGTTGGAAAAAATCCCTGGCCACAGCAAGCACCGCCCAACCCAGCCCAAGAATCACTGGAAACAGCTTGAAGGGGCCGTGAGAGAACTCTGCTACAACAGGATGAGTGTGGAGTGAGGATTACAGATTGCAGAACCCGCAACTAGAATTGGGAGAAATAAGCCTGCACCTCCAGAGCACAGCCCACAAGATGGTAAAGGGTGAGGGGAGACTGCAAAAATCTCTCTACTCTCCCTGGGGTAGGACTTTGCTGTTTACCCACACTCAGATCTACCTTGCACTTTGGCCTTCCATACTAAGATAGCAGGAATCCTCCTCAGAGCTCCAGGGCAGAGGAGAGTGCCTGTGATCATCTACATATGAAAACACAGACAAGAGAGCATAAGACCTTGAAGGAATAAAGGTGGGGGGTGTCCCAAAAATAACCCCAAAATCTTGGATGTGCTGTAAATTAGTCTTAGGCTGAGGAAATGAGTAAAGAGGATGTTTAGTTTTGCTAAGTAGTTGATTCTCAGTTGTAAACCAAGATCTTTTGCCTTCCGGAATATCATATTCCAATCCCTGCGAGCCCTTAATGTAGATGCTGCCAGATGCTGTGTAATCCTGACTATGGAGCCAGGATCGTTGAATTTTTTTCTTTTTGCAGCTTTTAGAATTTTCTCTTTCACTTGGGGGTTTTGGAATTTGGCTATAATATTCCTGGAAGTTTTTCTTTTGGTATTTCTTTCAGGAGGTGATCAGTGTATTCCCTTTGTAATTATTTTCAAAAAGGTTCTGAATCTGCCTTGGCAGATACACTCGGAGGAATTTTATATTGTCTAAGGTTGCTATGAATGGAAGTTCTCTTTCCAGCTAGTTCTGTTTTACCTTTCTATATCATATATATATATATATATATATATATATATATATATATATATGCATATATATATACATATATATATAAATTTGAGAATTTATGAGGGTTTATTTTCTAACATGAGACATTGCTAAAGTTGCTAATTATTTCTAGTAGTTTTTTAGATGACTTTTTGTGATTCTCTAGGTAAACTATTATGTCATATACAAAGAGTGAGAGTTTTGTCTCTTCCTTCCCAATTCTAATTCCTTCAATTTCTTTTTCTTCTCCTATTGTTGAAGCCAACATTTCTAATGCAATATTGAATAGTAGTGGTGATAATGGGCATCCTTGTTTCACCCCTGATCTTATTGGGAATGCCTCTAGCCTATCACTGATGCGTATAATGTTTGTTGATGGTTTCAGAGAGATACTGCTTATTATTCTGAGGAACAATCCATTTATTCCTTACTCTCTAGTGTTTTTAATAGGAATGGGTGTGTATTTTGTCAAAAGTTTTTTCAGCTTCTATTAATATAATCATATGATTTCTGATAGGTTTGTTATTGATATAATTAATTATGCCAATAGTTTTCTTAATACTGAACCAACCCTGCACTTATCCAACTGGGATAAATATTACTTGATCATAATGTATTATCCCATCCTAGTGATAACTTATTGTAATCATTTTGCTAAGATTTTATTTAAGATTTTTGCATCTATATTCATCAGGGAGATAGGTCTATAATTTTCTTTCTCTGTTTTAACTCTTCCTGGTTTAGGTATCAGCACCATATTGGTGTCATAGAAAGAGTTAGACAGAGTTCCATCTTCACCTATTTTTCCAAAAAGTTTATATAAAATTGGAACCAATTGATCCTTAAATGTTTGATAGAATTCGCTTGTGAATCCATCTTTCCCTGGAGATTTTTTCTTAGGGAGCTCAATAATGGTTTGTTGAATTTCTTTTTCTGAGATAGGGTTATTTAGCCCTTTAATTTCCTCTTCATTTAATCTCAGCAATTTATATTTTTGTAAAAATTTGTCCATTTCACTTAGATTGTCAAATTTATTGGCATAGAGTTGGGCAAAATAATTCCTGAATTATTACTTTAATTTCCTCCTTATTGGCAGTGAGTTCACTTTTTTCATTTATGATATTAGCAATTTGGTTTTCTTCTTTCTTTTTTTCAATCAAATTGACCACAGTTTTATCAATTTTATTGGTTTTGCATAAAGTCAGCTCTTGGTTTTATTTATTAGTTCAATAGTTTTCTTGTTTTCAATTTTATTAATTTCTCCTTTGATTTTTTAGAATTTATAATTTAGTATTTAATTGGTAGGTTGTAATTTTTTCTTCCTCTAATTTTTTTAGTTATACATTTAGTTCATTGAATTCTTCTTTCTCTAATTTATGCATGTAAGCATTTATTCATGTAAGCATTTAAACATATATCTCCTGACAGCCACCCTGAATGTATCCCATAAGTTTTGGTATGTTGTTTCATTATTGTCATTATCTAAGATGAAATAATTAATTCTTTCTATAATTTGTTGCTTGATCCACTCATTCTTTAAAGTGACCTTATTTAGTTTCCAATTAGTACTGTATCTATATCTCCATAATCCAATATTGTATATGATTTTTATTTCATTATGATCTGTGAAAGCTGTGTTCACTATTCCTGCCTTTCTGCAATAGATCATTAAGTTTTTATGACCAGTTTTTGTGTAAGTGCTATGTACTGCAGAATAAAAAGTATATTCCTTTCTATCCCCATTCAATTTCCTTCATAAGTCTATCATATGTAGGTTTTCTAATAATCTATTTACCTCCTTAACTTCCTTCTTGTTTATTTTATGATTTGATTTATCTAAATCTGAGAGTGAGAGGTTGAGTTCTCCCACTAGTAGAGTTTTTCTGTCTGTGTCTTCCTGTAGCTCTTTGAACTTCTACTCTAAGTATTTGGATGCTATACCATTGCATGCATCCATATTTAGTATTGAAATTACTTTATTGTCTATGGTACCTTTTAGGAGGATATAGTTTCCTTCATTATCTCTTTTAAAGCTATCTTTTTTTTGCTGCTGCTTTATCTGAGATAAGGATTGCTACCCCTGCTTTTTTTTACTCCAACCTTTTACCTTCTCTCTCTCTCTCTCTCTCTCTCTCTCTCTGTATATATATATATATATATATATATATATATATATATATATATATATATATATATAATCATATGAAATTGCTCCAAATCTTTATTTATTAGAGAAATGCAAATTAAAATAATGCTCACCGTTCAGATTGACCAAGATGACAAAAGAGGGAAATGATCAATGTTGGAGAGGTAGTGGGAGGACTGGAACATTAAGCCATTGTTGATGGAGTTGTGAACTGATCCAACCATTCTGGAGAGCAATATAGAACTATGCCCAAATAGCTACAAAACTGATCATATCCTTTCACCAAGCAATTGCTATTTCAGGTCTATATACAAAAGAAATTATAAAAAAATGGGAAAAGTCCCACGTGTTCCAAAATATTCATAGCAGCTCTTTTTGTAATGACAAAGAATTGTAAATTGAGGGGATACCCATCAATTGGGGAATAGTTAAACAAGCAATTGTACATGAATAATATGGAATATTATTGTTTTATAAGAAACCAGGAATGGTCAGCTCTAGAGAAGCATGGAATAAATTAAAAGATATGATGAAGAGCAAAGGGAGCAGAACCAAGAGAACAATACACACATTAACAACATTGTGAGATGATCAACCCTGATGAATGCAGATGTTCTCAGCACCTCAGAGAGCTAGGACAACTCTATTAGACTGCCTATTGATGATGCTATCCTCATCCAGAGGAAGAATAAACAAAACAAAACAAAACAAAACAAAACAAAATCCTTTAGAATCTGATGAACATTCCATTCACTTAAAAAAAAAATCTCTTGTATATCTCTTTCCCTTAATCCTAATTCCTCATACTGAAAACAACTAATCTGTAAACATGTTTAACACAAATGTGTATGTACAATATTAATCTGACTGTTTGCCACTCAGGAGAGGGGGAGTGGGAAAGGAGGTGGAAAGAAATTTTGTAACTTAAAAATATGCAAAGGCATATGGATGATTGTTGAAAATCTTTCATAATATGTATCTGAAAAAATAAAATGTCAATAAAAGGAAAGTTATATACATTTCTCCCATTTTTAAGTGGTAAAAATGAATCTAGGAATTTCTAAAACTTACCATGCAGTTAATCATCAGATTTTAGTTAATAAGATGCCTTAAAACAGGATATAAAATTCCATGACTTAATTGATTCATGATGAAAATTTGGACAAGTACTGAACACCTCAATTAAGGGACAAAGTAAATGTCTGTGATAAAACCCAAATGCAAACAATTAGGGAGTGGGAGTGGGAAAATGTTCATAAAATTTAAATTCTATATATCTCAATTCTTAAAACATCTTAAAATAAACAATTCTTCCCAGGTATCTTAAAATAAAATATAATCTCTTCAGTCATCTCTTCAAAGAATTACCCAGGACCAAAAAGCTTCAGTGTCCAAAGAAAAAAATAATGTGTGTGGGTGTGTGTATTCTAAAATAATTAATTAAAATATTAAGGTGCCAGAATCAGTATCAAAAAACTTTTAGTAGCTAACTTAAAAATAAATAGTAAATAAGTGCCTACTTTCCTAAACCCAGAAGGACACAAAGGAAGGTAAAACTTCCTTGCTCCCATGGAGTTAACAATTTAATGAGACAGGCAATATAGGGATAACTACATACAATCAAGTAATCAACAGAAGGCAGAGAATTAGAATTACATCCTTCTGTAATTATATGCAATATATAGTTAAATATATAATATAAAAATATAAATATATACATGTGAATGTAAATATAATGTATTATATAAGCAAAATAGTATTGTGTGTGATTCTCAGACTCAGAAAATTTAATACTAAGCAATAGAGTTTTAATGACTGTTTGGAATTCTATTGTATATCAGGACCCATGAACTAAAAGGAGTAAAAGTCTTAAAAGTCAAAAGTAGAGAGATAGAATATCTTGTTCAGAAGAGCAGTGTCATTTTTATAAAGAGTATCTTTGGGGAATAAGGTATAAGAAGACTGGAAAAGTAAAGGGCAGAGGAGCCAGGTTATAAAAGTCTTTGAAAATCAAACAGAGGATTTTTTAGGGTTTTTTTTTTTTTTTGCTTGTTTGTTTTTGCAAGGCAAATGGAGCTAAGTGGCTTGTCCAAGGCCACAAAGCTAGGGAATTATTAAGTGTCTGAGGCCAGATTTGAACTCAGGTACTCCTGACTCCAGGGTTGGTGTTCTATCCACTGCGTCACCTAGCTGCCCAAAACAGAGTTTTTTTTTTATATAAGATTCTGGAGACAATTGGAGCTGCTGGTATTTTTTGATTAGGGACTTACAATGGTGAAATATTCTCTCTCTCTCTCTCTCTCTCTCTCTCTCTCTCTCTCTCTCTCTCTCTCTCTCTTTGCGAGGCAAATGGGGTTAAGTGGCTTGCCCAAAGCCACACAGCTAGGTAATTTTTAAGTTTCTGAGACCAGATTTGAACCCAGGTACTCCTGACTCCAGGGCTGGTGCTTTATCCACTGGGCCACCTAGATGCCCCCTGAAATATTCTCTTAAGGAAAATAACTTTGGAAGTTGAATAGAAGATAGATTGAAGTGGGAATAGATTTGAAGAAGGCAGAACCAACAGCAGACTAATGTAGCAATCTAAATATAAAGTGATAACGGGCTGCATCAGTTTGGCATTAGTGTTGGAGGAAGAAGAGAATGCAGAGATGTAACAGATTGTATACGAGAATATGAGATGGTGAAATTAAGGATTATATCTAAATTGTGAGCCTGAGGGAATAAGAGAATGGCATTGCCTTCCACAGTAACAGGGAAGTTAGATGTAGGGAAGAGTTTGGGGAAAAGATAATGTATTCAGTTTTGGACATGTTGAGTTTAAAATGCCTATTTGTATCTAGTTTGAGATATCTGAAAGGTGGATGGAAATGTGAGATGAGATCAGAAGACAAGTTAAAACAGGAAAGACAAATTTGAGAAACATCAGTATAGAGATGACAGTTAAATCCACATCAAGTGAAAAGAAGAAAAAGAGGAGTGTTCCAAGGATGACTTTCTATGGGAAACTTAAATGGCTGAGGATCCAACAAAGCAAACTGAGGAATAATCTGGTATGTGAAGGACCAGGAGGAGTAGGGTTTGAAAATTTAGGAGAAAACAATGATACTATCAATTAGAAAAGGGTGATCAACACCGGTAAAAGCTGGAGAGAGATTGAAGAGAATACTGGTGAAAAAAATGTCACTGGTTTTGGCAACTAAGAAATCAATGATAACTGGGGAGGTTGCAGTTTCAATGAAATGATGAAATCACAAGTCAGATTATAAGAGGTTAAGAAGAGAATGAATCTATTGTATAAAGACTTTTCTAGGAATTTAGCCAGGAAAGACAAAAGAGTTATCCAAAAATAGTTAGTAGGAAAGGAAGGACCAAGTGAGAGGTTTATTTTTTAATTAATTAATTGATTGATTTTTCATCTGTATGTACATGTATATTTTTAAATTACAAAATTTCCTTCCACCCTCCCTTCCTACCCCCCTCCCTTCAGCAGCTAACAATCAGGTTAGTATTGTACATATGTATTTTTGGCTAAACATGTTTACAGATTAGTCATTTTAGGAATGAGGAATTAAGATTAAGGGAAAAGATGCACAAGAGATAATTTTTATAAAGTGATCATCAGATTCTGAAGGGTTTTTTTTTTTGTTTTGTTTTGTTTTTCTTCCTCTGGATAGGAATAACATTGTCCATAACCAGTCTAATATGGTTGTCTTAGTTCCCTGAATTGATGAGAGACAAGTGAAAGTTTTTTGGGGTTTTTTTTCAGGATAGGAGAGTCATAGACTTGTATATAGGCAATAAGGAATGAGTTGTTAGGCAGGAAGAGATTGAAGTAATGGAATGGGGATTACTGCATGAAAAATATAAAGAAGAAAATCAAATGGAAGGGGATCACTTGTGAAGGTAGAGGGGTTGGTCTCTAGAAGGGGTCAGATATTTTTGTACAAGGCAAGATTAAAGAAGGAGATAATTCAGAAAGTATTTCAAATGATGGGAGATGAGGAAAAGGGGAAGAGAGGAAGGTTACAGTCAATAGCCTCTTTTTTCATATAAAATATAAGGTAAGGTTCTTAGCTAAAAGGAGAGGAATAGAAGACACGGGAAATTTGAGGAGAGATAAGGTATGGAAGAGCCATTTGGAGAGTGGGATAGTGAGTTAAGAAGGGAGGTATAAGAAACATTGCCTAATATTTGCCAATTACTAGTTGAGGCAATGTACCATAAGTTTATAACTGCTGCAACTAGCATGATTGTCTGATTTTTCTTCACCTTCATTAAGTAACATTAATGTAGGAATGAAGGTAGTTGGTGATTGGAGTCATTTGAGGCTGAGCCTTAGCAGAGTACAATCTGGGTTTGTTAAGGGATCCAGGAATTCAAGAGAAGAAAACGGTGTATAATTTATAGTCACAATGAAACTCTCTCTCTATGTGTACAACCTGGGTTAGTGACTATAAAGGAGGTCCTCCCTGGTGAGTGAAGGGAAAGAGGTCATACCAGTTTTCTGAAATCTACATTCCAATAAGGCAAAGAAGGTCTGTTTACCCTCCCAATTTTTTGCAATAGTTTAATTAGTACAACTTTTTTCATCTTCATCCAAAACTCCACTCTCTACAGAAACTGCCCTTCTAATATGTCCACACACACACACATACAATGTTCCCAATAACTTTCTTACCAGAACAAAGAGTATGACCTGGAGGTTTTAACACTTTCATCTCTCAATTCCCTAATCTAATAACCTTTTTTTTTCTTAATTTGTATTGTTTATAACATGTCTGAAATCCTGTAACTTGTCATTGACTACCAACTTTTTCACTTTGAAATTCTTTTCAATTTTTAAAATTTCATTTTTATCAGTACCAATATTCTCATCCCATCCTCTTGAGGTAAGAAAAACATAATCTATTGCATACATATGCATGTATGCATTTTTAACATATATATATATATATATATATATATATATATATATATATATATATAAAGTACTATCCAAAAATAGTAGGAAGGAAAGGATCAAGTGAAAGGTTTTTTTTAATTAATTTATGTTTTTATCCATATGTTCATGTATATTTTTAATTTACATAATTTCCTTCCAAACTTCCTTCCCATCCCCCTCCCCTCAGTAGTGAGCAATCGTGTTCATCAGATTGTGAAGGGTTGGGTTTTTTTTGGTTTGTTTTGCTTTGTTTTGTTTTTCTTCCTCTAGATGGGAATAACATTGTCCATAGCCAGCCAGTCTAATACAGTGTCTTAGCTCCCTGAATTGTTGAGAGGCAAGTGAAAGTTTTTTTTTTTTTTCAGACTAGAAGAGTCATGGACTTGTATATAGGCATTAAGGAATGAGCTGTTAGAGAGGAAAAGATGGAAAATAAGTAATTACAAAGAAGGGAGACCCTGTATATGTGTTCTTACATAGCAAATATCATATGTAATATATGTTAGAGAAAGAGAGAGAGAGAGAGAGAGAGAGAGAGAGAGAGAGAGAGAGAGAAGAGAGAGAAGAAAATATATTTCAGAGTATATCTGAGTTCATTAGTTCTTTATCTGCAGGTAGATAGATTGTTTCACCACGAATCCTTTGGAATGCTTGTTAGATATTCTCTTAATCAGAGTTACTAAATCTTTCAAAGTTTATTATTTTTAAAATACTATTTTTGTACAAGTTATTCTCCTAATTCTGTTCACTGTACTTTGCATCAGTTCACACATTCTTCCCAGGTTTTAGTCCCATTCATCATATCTTATAGCATAATAGTATTCCATCACTTTCATATACCATAACTTGTTTAGTCATTCCCCAATTGAGAGGTATCCTCTCAGTTTCCTATTCTTCCTCACCACACAAAAAATGCTGCTATAAGTATTTTTAATATAAGTCCTTTTTTCTTTATTAATCATTTTAGGGTATAGATCTAAGAATGGCATTGTTAGGTCAATGGAAAGGTAAAATCTAAAAGCTTTGAAAGAATAATTCCAAATTACTTTCTGGAATAATTGAATTAATACACAGTCTCTTTAATAGTATATTAGCAAGGGGGTAGCTAGGTGGCACAGTGGATAGAGCACCAGTCCTGGAGTCAGGAGGACCTAAGTTCAAATTAGGCATCAGACACTTAATAATTACTTAGCTGTGTGACCTTGGGCAAGTCACTTAACCCCATTGTCTTGTAAAAAAAAAGAAAAAAAATAGTGTATTAACAGGTCTGTTTTCTCACACCTCTCCAGCATATGCTATTTTCATTTTCTGTCATGTTAACCAACCTGATGTTTGTGAGGTAGCAATACATAGTTGCTTTAATTTGCTTTTCTCTAATCAGTACTTATTTAGAGCATTTTATGTCTATTTATAACTGATTTCTTCTTTTGAAAATTGCCTGTTCATTTTAAATAATTTATTAATTGGGGAATGACTCATGTTCTTATAGATTTGGCTCAGTTCTCAATATATTTGAGAAATTAGGTTTTTATCAGAGAAACAACATAAACTTTTTTCTGTTTCCTGTTTTCCTTCTAATTTTAACTAATTTTGTACATTTCATGGAATCAAAATTATTAATTCTATTGTTTGACCATAAATTCTTCCCTTTTTCATTCATCTGATAGGTATATTTTTCCACATTTCCCTAATTTACTTCTGATAAAATTGTTATGTCTATTTCACTTATACATTGTGACCTTATCTTAGTATGTATATAATGTGAAAGGTTGGTCTTTGCTTACTTCTTTCAAACTGGCTTCCGACTGCCTCAGCATTTTTTGTCAAATGATGAGTTCTTAATTCATCCCATTGATCCATCACTCAGTTTCTTAAACAGCACCAGATTATTATTTTTTGTTTGTTTTTCACAAGGCAATTGGGTTAAAAGACTTTCCCACAGCTAGGTAATTATTATTAAGAGTCTGCAGTAGTATTTGAACTCAGATTCTCCTGACTCCTAGACCAGTGTTCTGATCACTGCACCACCTAGCTGCCCCAACACCAGATTATTTTGATGTTAACTCCTTTGTAATAGAGTTTGAAATTTGGTATTGATAAGCTGCCTTCCTTCACATTTCTTCTCATTGATTCCCTTGATATTCTTGAACTTTTGTTCTTCCACATGAATTATGTTATGATTTTTTTCTAGTTTTATAAAATAATTCTTTGGCAATTTGACTGCCATCATGCTAAATAAGTAAAGTAACCTAAGTAGAATTTCCATTTTCATTATATTGTTTTAATGAATATTTTTTCTACTGCTTGTCTTTATTTGAATGAAAAGTGTTTTGTAACTGTGTTTATACAGTTCCTGGGTTTGTCTTGGCAGTTGAACTTACAAGTATTGTATTGTATTGTGTTGTATACTTTCTGCAGTTATTTTAAATGCAATTTCTATCTCTTCCTGCTGGGGTTTTATTGGTGACATATAGAAAAATGGTGGTGATTTTTACGAGTTTATTTTACATCCTGTTATTTGTGAACTGTTTCAGTTAGTTTCATTTTTGACTAGATTCTGTAGGGTTCTCTAAGTATGCTATCATATTATCTGCAAAGAGTGATAGTTTTGCTCCTACATTGTCGTTATTTTATTCCTTAAATTGTTGTCATTGCTATAGCTAGTATTTCTCTAATAAAATATTACATAATAGTGGTAATATCCTTGTTTCATCTATTATATTACTGGGAAGATTTCTAGTATATCCCTACTACAGATGATTAAGTTTATTTTTAGATAGATACTACATATCATTTTTAAAACCTCCTTTATTCCTATGATTTTTAAATAGGAAAGTATACAGCAATTTTTTATTATTTTATTCATATACATAAATATGCTTTATTCAAAGCTATATTATACGTGATATTTCAAATATCAAAGCTATATTATATATGTGATATTTCATGTTATTCTTATTGTTCACTTATAACATTAATAAAATCTGTCTTTAAGTCTCTCCTACTCTAGAAATTCTTGTCTCTGTCACATAGCCTTGACTACAATTAATGTTGAAAAATTTCTTTCTGAAATATGTTAAAAATAAAGCTAGTATCATACAGCTGAAGTCAATTTATATGGTTTTAAATTTTAGTTCTTCAATTTTTCTATTTTTGTGATTGTAGCTATTTATACTCAGTAGAATTTTTTTATTAATTTTCTAATTATCAGTGTCTAATATCAGGACTTGTCCTATTTTCCCTATTTCTTTCATTACTTTCATTTTTGTCACATATACATTTTAAAATATCCACTTTGATATCCTGTATTCAAAGATTTTGGTGACTTCAATTTATTTGTGATTTAATGCATAATTTCTTTGGATCTATTTTTATTTTAATGAAAAAAATAGTTTTTTTTGGTAGACTGGATCTGTTCATCTGGATATTAGATTTCAGTGCAGTAGTATATGAATCAAATTCTATGTTATACCCTCATGAATCACCTTCAAACACATACAAAATTACGTATACAAATGAAGTTATTCATTGATATTGCAAAATAAAATCTTCTACTAAAATTTTCCAGTAATTAGTGAAAAAAGTATTATCTGAATATTTGCTTTAACTACTTGTATATCATCAATAAGTGGCTAAGAATTCATATATTTGTAGTAGCTAACATTTTGAAATCTATAGTAAATGTCAAAAATATGTGAATAATACAAAAATGTAAATATTTTCCCAACATAAAAAGTTGTGGACAATATTATAAAATAACTTTATTTTGTCTTTATTTTCTTATCTTTCTTTTATGAATTCCTCCACACCTCAGATGTTTAGTTACTTCATGTGACCATTACAGTTCTTCACTCATCTCTCCTCCCTCAGCCTTCCATCATGCTATGAAATTTAGCTTTTCCTCCTTCCTATCTTTATTTATTTAGGTTATTATTTCCAGACTTTATCCCTGTGTGATTTTCAATGAGTTATTTAACTACTCTGAATTTTGAGTTTTCTCGCCTATAATTGGAAATAATAATACCCATACTACCTTTAATGATGGACTTTGTTTCTGCATCAAAGATACTGGGGGAGGTTAGATGGTGTATGACTTTGGGCATGTAATTTTAGTGTATAGGGTGTGTTCAGGAAAGACTAGTACCTCTGGTGTGAGGACTGCTGAAATCTTTTCAGTGCTGCTTTCAAACTTTGATGTCCACTTAAGCCATCTAACTCTCACCTATTATTCCAATAAGCTGTAGCATGCAGAGCGACCACAACCCCATTAATCCATTTCAACAGATGGGTTAAACCAGGATGAGGGTAACTGAGGGAGTCTCAAACTCATTAGTGACTTTTGGGGAGTGTCTCCTCCAAATATGTGAAGTCTTCCCCTGGTGGAATGTGAAGATGAGAATGTTTTGTTCCAATAATTATGAAGGCAGCTGAAGCAGGTTTTATGGAGCACTTAGACCCTGATTAGACATTGAAGTTGCCAAGGGCATCCACTGCATCTAGAGCCTACACTAGTTATCTTGACTCTGTCTTGATGCACTGGATGCCAAAAACTTTAAAAGAGAGAGAGTGAGAGGGCAGCTAGGTGGCGCAGTGGATAAAGCACCGGCCCTGGAGTCAGGATTACCTGGGTTCAAATCCGGTCTCAAACATTTAATAATTACCTAGCTGTGTGGCCTTGGGCAAGCCACTTAACCCTATTTGCCATGCAAAAACCTTAAAAAAAAAGGAAAAAAAAGAGAGAGGTAGATGACTTCATGCAAATCTACCTTACTTTAATTCAATTTACGAATGCATCAAAAGACATCACACCCTACCACTTTACCTTTCCTCAAAGTCCTGTGGTGACAGGCAAGTGATAAGCAGCAGGCACAGATACATTGGAGCCTATAGTCACAACCCTGCACAGGACATAGGGTTGTTTCCCTACTGAAAGCAGCAGTGAGATTCAGCAGCCCCCTGGGCAGCTAAGCAGCCCTTTGAAGGATCACACTGCTCACCTTCTGATGTGAGGAAAGCGTTAGAAAACATGCCCTAAAAATCATCTTCTTACCAAACCCTGGCCTCATTATCATGGCAGGCAGGGATCCCACAGTGAGGTTGAGAGAAAAAAAATCTTAAAAACTTCTTCAAAGAACATTCCATTCACCATCAGTGCGTGCAATTTGGGCACATTCATAGATAACACAAGATCCAATCAATAGACCTGAAAGACAAATAGCTCTTATTGCAAGAGAACTCAGCAGGTATCATATCCAAATTGTAAACCTGAGTGAAATAAGACCGGCAAATCCAAATTGTAAACCTGAGTGAAATAAGACCGGCAAATGAAGACCATCTAACTGAAGTGGGAGCTGGATACATGTTTTGTTTTGTTTTGTTTTTCTTTTCTGGAGTGGCCGCAGTGAAGGGGAAAATCATGAATCTGGGATAGGTTTTGCAATCAAAACTAAAGTAGTCAATATTCTTGAATTCCTGCCAAAAGGAGTGAATGACAGGCTTATGACAACAATATTGCCACTTTCAGGAAGATGCCATCATCATCATCATCAGTGCCATGATGAACTCTGATGAAGTCAAAGAAAAATTTTATGATGAACTGGAGACCCTTATAATCAATGTGCTTAAAGAAGATAAGCTTATAATTCTGAGTCACTTTGATACTAGATTAGACATGGCAGAGAGTCCTTGGGAGGAAAAGAGTCGGAAACAGCAACAGCAATGGTTACCTACCACTGAAGACTTGCTCATCTCATGTCCTTCTCATCACAAACACTGTCTTCTATTTACCTAAATGCAATAAAACTTCCTGGATGCATCCTCACAGCAAACATTGGCATCTAATAGACCATGTGATTGTAAGGAGACAGGATGTCAGAATGACAAAGGCAATGTGTGGCACAGAGTCCTCTATAAGCTAAATATTCACAGAGTGGTGACCCCAAGGCAAAATGACTACTAGAAGAATTAATGCCCAAAGAATAGAGTGTCTCTCTGAGAGGAACAGTTTGTTGCTAACTTGGAGAGCAAACTGAACCAACAGACAACTGGTAACAATGGAGCAGAAAAAGGGTGGGCAGTTTTCAGTTATCTGGTATATAGCACTGTATTTGCTCATCTAGACCAGAATAATGGTTTGATAAAAATTATGGGGAAATACAGAAGCTACTAAATGAAAAAAGAGAACTTCCACAGGATTTTTCAGCAGGATAGTTCATCCATTTTTAAGAAGGCAGCATTTAATTTCATCAAAAGTAAAGTACTAAAAACTTAGAGAGATGCAGGACTTTTGACTCAGTAAGAAGTCAGATAAAATGCAGATGCAGATAGTAACAACCCAAAATGCTTTTATGATGCCCTGAAGGTTATTTATTGGCCAAAGACCTATGGTGCATCCAAACTACTCACTGCTGATGGATCCACATTGCTTAATGATAGAGACATGATCCTAGAGAGATACACTGAACACTTACATTATGTTCTTACCAGATCATCATCAATCAATGCAGAAGCCATTGACCTCTTACCTCAAGTTGAATTCAATCAGTCCCTGACTGAAATCCCAAATGAAGAAGAGGTTTTGAATGCCATTAAGCCCTTTCAAGTGGAAAAACATCTGGTGCTCATTCTATGACACCCGAGATCTACAAGGTGGGGGTTCCATTGCTCATCCAAAAATTGACTGAAATTTTCCAGGTTATATGGCATGAGGAGGTTATCCCCCAAGAATTCAAGGATGCTTCCATAGTCCATCTCTATAAAGGTTAAGAAAATAGATTTGGGACAATCAGAGAGGTATTTTTCTTTTAGTCATTACTGGTAAGATTCTTGCCAAAGTCCTTCTTAATAGGCTAATCCTTCACCTGGAAGATGGTCACCTCCCTAAGAGTCAGCATGGTTTCAGATAGGGTTGAGGAATAGTCAATATACTATTTGCTACCCTACAGCTCCAGGAAAAAAACAGCAAAACAGATATGATATTTGTAGATCTGACCAAGACTTTTGATCACATCAGTCATGAGGGTTTTTTGCAAAATTATATCAAAATTTAGTTGTCTAGATAAGTTCATCAGTATTGCATATCAGTTTCATGACAGCATGCATGCCTGGGCTCTGGATAGTGGACATTATTCTCAAGATTTCCTGGTCACCAATAGAGTGAAACAAGACTGGTATCTTGCTTCCATGCTTTTGAGCATGATGTTTTCAACCATGTTATCAAATGCCTTCCCTGAGGATGAACACAGTATCAAAGTCACCTACTGCCCGGATGGCAAATTCTTCAACTTGAAAAGGCTACAGCCAAGACCAAAGTGGAGGGATTATTGGTGCATGATCTTCTATTTGCATATGATTATGTACTCCATGTAGCCTCCAAAGCTGAGATGCCACAAAGTATGGAATTCTCTTCTGCTTGTGCTAATTTTGTTCTAATAATTAACACCAAGAACACACTTGGTGTTCCATCAGCCAGGACCACACCATTCATATATGGAACCATCAATTACTAGAAATAGGGAAGTTTTGAGAACTGTGGAAAAATTCACTTACCTCAGCAATGTCCATTCCAGAGAGGTACACATTGAAAAGGAGGTTGACACACGTATTGCTAGAGCTACCTGAGTATTTGGGAGGCTCTGGAAGAAAGTGTAGGAGAGAAGACATATTTGACTAACTAGGAAATTGAAGGTCTACAGAGCCATTGTACTGACTTATTTGCTATATGTCTGTGAAACCTGGACAATCTATGAGTGACTTGCCAGGGAACTGATTCACTTCCATTTAAAATTTCTTTGGAAGATACTGAAGATCACCTGGTAGGAGAAAATACCAGACACTAAGGTCCTTTCTCTAGCTAAACTGCCAAGCATTCCAATGAGAGTGCAACTATGATGAACTGGACAAGATGTTAGAATTCCAGACTCATGTTTGCCAAAAAGACCATTTTATGGAGAACTCACACAGGGCAAGCACTCATGGTGGGGAGAGGCAGAAAAAGCGATACTGAGACAACCTGAAGGCCTCATTGAAGAAATTTAGAATTGATTGTGCAGCATGGGAGACACTGTCACAGGCTCACCCAGAATGATGTGAACTCATCAGTGAGGGTAATGCACTCTATGAGGAAGGCAGAATTGAAGTAGCTCAAAGGAAATGTGACACACCTAAGTTTAGACTAAGAACCTCAGTGTTCACATGGACTATTTGTGCCCAACCTGCACTCATACTAGTCTGACCAGCCCCACTTGGACATACTGTAATTGTCTCAAACATGTCTCAAAAATAGTGATGTCATTTGGGTTTTCTTTGATAATGAAGGATCAGAACCAATAGCATTAAGTTAGTTGATAACTTTTAGACCACTACCTCTTCAAATGAAGTCAGTTCTATTTTACATCTTTAAAAATTCATAACAAATACTATAAAGACTCTCTGAGAGGGATAAAATATCATGATATTTAGGACTTAGGAAGAGATGAAAACAGAAATCATTAAATCTCACCACCTTCTTTTACAAAAGAAGAGTTCAGGGGCAGCTAGGTGGTACAGTGAATAGAGCACTGGCCCTGGAGTCAGGAGTACCTGAGTTCAAATCCGACCTCAGACACTTAATAATTACCTAGCTGTGTGGCCTTGGGCAAACCCCTTAACCCCATTGCCTTGCCAAAAAAAAAAAGAGTTCAAATGTCGTGTAGCTAGTGAATAACCAAATTCAGTTATGAACTTTGGACCTCTGAATTCAAATCTCCCCTTCTTTCAATGAGATCTTAGGAAATTAGAGATAAACCAGCTTTTTTATTATAACATTAGCCACTTCTCAGAAAAGAACTGAAGCATATTTCTTTTTAAAGCAGAAAATTACTCCTACTTTTCATCATAAAACTAGAGTAGAATTCTTTTTGGAGGGGGAAGGGAGGTCTCCATAGAAGTATATTTCTTTCTTCACCAACTAGAGTAAATATGAAGTCTGGCTTTGTTTCACATGTTTGAGCCAAAGGAAAGTTAACTTCATTTGGATATGTGGTTTATCTCAAGAGTCTGAACTCTGAGCCACTCTAGTTTATGAAACTTACTAATTATCTCCAGAATTCATCTAGTTTTTTTCTGGGAACTATTTATCTTTGGATTTTGGCTTTCTGTAGAGGAATTTTTGCTCACCTTCAATCTTGGATCCTAATCATATGTATGTGTCTCATGTGTGATCTACATTAGGAGGTTCTTTTTCACTTTTCCTGGAAGTTTCAATATAAGAATCTTTGAATTTGAATTGTTAATAACTGGTTTATCCATATTACTATCTCAGTTATCATATGAAGATGATTCATTTAAACTATTAATTAACCAATAGTCTTTCCATGCCTGTTTCTAAATAGGTATCTTCAGAAATTAAATTAACACTTTGAAAACTCTAAGTCTAAAAAAAGTTGCAATAGGCTCTTAACATTTCTAATTAGAAATAAATAAAATTATCATATTGTATGGTTCAAGAACAGAAGCAACATGATATAGTAGATCGATCACAGATCTTAGAACTGGGAAGACATTCTAATCTAGCCTCAGTTATTCATCTCTTATTTGACCCCCAACAACTCAATTAACCTCTGTCATCCTCAGTTTCCACATCTCTAAAATAATGATAATAATATTGATAGCACTTACCTCAGAAAGTTGTTGGGGAGACTAAATTATGTGCATAAAAGGCAAACTTTAAAATGCTAAATAAATATCAGTTATTATGAATATAATAAACAAATATTAAGTACATATTAGATGCAAGGCACTGTGGTGGGTCCTAGTAATACAAAGATAAAGAATTAATCATTCACCAAGTGGGAGATTACAAGAATATAAATAAATATTACATAAGATAGAACATAACAAGGGCAAAGGAAAGAGCAAACAATGTACCCTAAGCAAGATGAGAGGCAAGTTAACACCTTCTTCTGTGAGAATCAGAGAAGCAACCACAAAAAAGATTTTACATTAGCAGAAATGTGAAAAAAATTAAGTAGCAAAGCATATCCATCAACCTAGGTCACAACAGCATCAATCTATAAATATTTCCTTTATCATACATCTCTAGCAGTAATATATATCCATGCACCCTACAATATTTATATTTAATTCTTTGTAAATTATATTCATGTACGTGTAAACAAATTGCAAAGAAGGTTCTTATCTGCATAGGTAGAAGTCATTTCCTCACCTCAGAGTAATATCAATGATATAGGTCCCTATCCTTATCCCTAACCTATGTATGTATTACTATAGCAAAAAAATTAAGAATATTATAAAATCTAACACATTCAAAAATGATGTTCTCAACTGCTGAATGGGGAAACAAGTCAAACAGCAGTTTGAAAAATACCTGGAGAATTTAATGAACTATGAATCAGCAATGTGATTTGTCAGCCAAAAAACTAATGCAATCTTGAGTTGGATTAAAAGGCATAGCTTCCAAGACTAAGGGGGTAAGAGAGTCTGCCTGTGCTCTGCCCTTGTCAGACCTCATCTGGTGTATTGAATTTAGTTCTAAGCTCAAAATTTTGAGAAAGGCATTGACAAATTGGAGTGGTTCTAGAGGTCAATTTTGATGTTCCACAGCCTTGGTTCTACATCGTTTGAGGTTTGGTTGAAGGAACAGGGCATATTTAACCTGTATAAAAGAACATTTGGGGGAAACGTGATAGATAAGATTAAGTATCTGAAAGTTTATCATTGGAAATGTAATCATTATTTTCTGATTTTAGTTCAATTGAGCAGAACCAAGAATAATGAGGAGAAAATTCAAAGAGTATGATGTCAGAAAAAAAAGAAAAATTAGATAAAAATTCAGTCTTTCCTGAAGAGAAATTCATGGCTTCAAGAGGTGATGGGTTCCCTCTCCAGGGAAATCTTCAAGTAGCATTTGAATGATCAATTGATATGAACATGGCAGAGAGGGAAACTCCTTTATGTCTTACTTTGGATTTAGTGACTAATGAGACCCCTTACAACTCTCAAAATTTTGTGATTATGTAAGAGTTTTTCTACAATAGAGCAGAGCAGACATTCCAGAAGAAGAAAAGGAAAGAAGAGATAATAGAGATAGTTGTAAAGAGGTGAGAGTGTCACCTCAACAAATAAAACTCTCAATGATGTATTATGGGAGTTAAAAAGTAGGGTTTTATACCCCTTTAAGTACATCAATGTTCTGTATGACTGGGGGAATAGTTATTCAGGCCATGGCCTTAGGGCCCATTCAATTTATTCCACCAATGTTAGAAATAACAGAGCCACATACATAATTTTTTTAAATTAATTTTAAGGCCATGGGGCTAAATGACTTGATCAAGGTCACATGGCTAGGCAATTATTAAGTTTCTGGGGTCAGATTTGAACTCAGGTCCTCCTGACTCCAGGGTTGGTGCTCTATCCATTCACTGTGCCACCTAGGTGCCCTTTTAAATATTTTTTAATTTTTAAAAACAATTCGCATATATATAATTTTATTGATATTCATACAGAACTCATGATCTTTCTCCAAAGCCCCTGTGTATCTCTTTTCATATCCCCACTTCTATTGACTGTACCACTGTCTTTCCAGTTGCCCAGGTTTGTAATCTCAGAGTCATCATCAGCTATCCACTCACCCTCACTACATATAGTCAATAAATTGAGGAATTTTGCAGATACTATCTCTACATCTCTCAGATCCTTCCAATTCTCTCTACTAATGTGGCCATGTTCTTTATCATAACTGTGATAGCTTCCTAATTTTTTTCACTGCCTTTCATCTTTCCACTTTAATAAATCCTGTACATAGTGACCAAAGTGATCACCCTAAAGCACAGTTCTGATCATACCCAATACATTCTGTTGACTACTGATTACCTCTCAAACCAAATGGAAACTTCTCTGTTTTACATTTTGAATCCGTTGAAATCTGTTTCCAATTTACCTTTGGGGCTTTAAAATCTATTCTTCTTCTTCATACTTTCCATGATCTGGCTAAGATGGCATCCTAGCTGTTCTTCCCTAAAAACTCTTCATCTTCTCTCCCTGAGCTTCTCCATAAACTATCCCCTATTAGTATAATACACTTCTTCGTCTTTGCCTCTTAGAATCCCTGGTTGCCTTAAAAGTTTAGTTCAATCACCATTTTCTTCACAAAACCTGTCTTGATTTCCTCAATTTGCTAGTTCCTCACAGCAACAAAAACTTTTTATTTACATGTGTGTGTGTGTGTATATGTATATATATATATATATATATATATATATTTACATGTGTACATATATAAAATTTCTATCTATAAACAAATTGTATTCCTGACAAAATATAAATCCTTTGAGACAATTTCATTTTTATGTTGAAATCTCCAAAACAGTACCTTAGTCCTAATCTCTATTTAATATTTAATTGTTTGTGAATTTATTCACTAAAAAGTCTATTGTCACTTTGATGTTGACAGTAGTGACAGATAAGAAGTCAATTCTCCTTGTCCTACTTCATTCTTATTTCAATGAAGGACTTTTGACCCTAAACTGTTGATAGAATTCATACACTTACTCTAACCCTTGAGTTTGATATTAAAGGAAGAAGGAGAAACAAAATGTCAGAGGAGACAAAGACTGAGAAATCAAACTGTTTAAGGACTTGAGAGAGGTCTTAGCGTGTGTGTGTGTGTGTGTGTGTGTGTGTGTGTGTGTGTGTGTGCGATTTCTAGAGGAAATTATAAACAGTTTACGGCCATAACCAATCAGGTACGAGATCCTATGATTCTGCTAAAATAATGCTAATAATCAAGTAAAGTATTTCTCTTGAATTTTATCTGAATTTGTTAATTTCCATTTCCCATAATTCAACTCTTGAATTGTCTAGACCCACTCTCAACCACCATACTCGTGTTTAGATTGGAGATGAAAAGATATGGAGACATAAAATAAACATCCTTTTTATATTGAAATGGAAATAATAAGAAAGAAGGATTAAATGTTTTACTTATGTCTAAGAGGCATGACTAGGGGTAATAAAAAGACAATGAAGCAACAGATTTGTCTTGTAGTTCATCCTTTTTTTCTCAAAGAGCACTAAAATGACATCCCTTTATTGGACTCACATTAGTGTGTCCAACTGTGGCTTCTCAAACAAATCTGAACTTGGAAGGCTCTGGCACAACTTGGGTACAAATAGTTCATATGAAATTTGAGTTAGAGGTATATCTAAATTTACATGACCCATGAAAGAGCATAGCACCATCTTTGATGTAGACATACCATGCTAGGTGGTCCTTTTTCAGTGTTTTCCATGTCATGCAATCAATTCCAAAGTTCTCCAAAGAGACCTTGAAAGTATCCTTATATTGTTTCTTCTGACCACATATGAAACTATTTTATAAAGCACTCATGCAAGGTAGGCCTTCAGTAAAAGAAAAATAAATCCCCTCACCATTAGAACCACCTTAAATAGAATGGATTACTTTGGCAAGTAGTGAATTTCTTCCTCACTGAAGGCCTTTGAGCAAAAAGTTTTTATCATATGTCAGATGTATCCAACATGGACAAGAATGAACATATTAATGCAAAAGCATAAGCATTTATTCCATGTCAAAGCAAATACTAATCTCTGGGGATACAAATAGAAAGGGCAAGACAGCAATTTCTCTCAAAAGATTTACATCCTAATAGGAAAAGGCAATGCAGCTACATTTCAACTGCAAGTCAGGTGGGGGGAAAAAATTAGTATGTAGAAGCAAAAACAAATAAGAATGTATTTTCCTTAATCTCATTTCCATTGATAAACCATTATTGGTCTCCGAATCTTTTGAAAGTGCCAAGGACTTTGTTGTCTAGAACTTTCTTTTCTGGATCTTTCATAGCTGTGGCGAGTAAAAAAGAGTAGATAAAACGCTGTGTTTGAATTCAAGTTCCTAGAAGACAAGTCCTCTCTGACAGTTAATACCTGTGACTTGGCTCATGGCTTTTCTGAGCCAAATAACAATCCCAGGAGGACCTTCTTCACAGGATCATTAAAGATATTAAATGAGATCATGTATAGTATTTCACAAACTTTACATTACAAATTTCATTTATTGACATATATTGTAAAAAATAATTATTGTTCCATTCCAAGTTAAAACTAAATGTCTTCTGAGGTGCCTTGCAATCTTGATAGTTTTTCATATTGACATTCTTTCAGATCATCATTTTTTTAGCAACAGTTTTTGAATCTAAATTCCTGTTGTATGTATCCAACATCGGTAAAGTATCTGGGGATTTTTGTAAAAGAAAATTAAGATAAGAAGTGTAACACAGGGTAGCTAGGTGGCACATTGGATAAGAGCACCATCCCTGGAGTCAGGAGTACCTGAGTTCAAATCTGGCCTCAGACACTTAATAATTACCTAGCTGTGTGGCCTTGGGCAAGCCACTTAACCCCATTTGCCTTGCAAAAAAAAAAAAAAAACCCCTAAAAAAAAGTGTAACACAGTGGATGGAAGGATGGCATTGTCATACCTAAATTCAAGCACTCCCTCTGACAATAGCTAACAATCTATTGCCTTAGGAAATTCTCTACAACTATAGATTATAGACAAGCTTCTGAGATTCCTTGGTATAAAAAATTTATACAATCATAGTTCAAGACCCCATCCCAAAATAAGCATACAAGTATAAGGGGAAGGGGTTGTGTTTCTCACATCTCGATTCATTTTATATTTAGACAATATGGAAAAAATGTGTAAAATTAACTGTAAAGTTGTGACTATGCCTTTATGAGACACAACAAATCCCTCGAGCCAGGCAGAAAAGATATGATTGTGAAATTAAACAAATTCACTGAGCCCCTGAGTTTTCAAATAGCTAAGGCCCTGCTCAAAGAAGTAGAATAAGAGAAACCTTTGAAAGAGAAAGAGGGAATTTCTATTTCCTTTTGCCTATTATCTATATCACATCTAGCAGCAGACTAGGAGAAACCTCATCCAGCAGATTGAGAGTTCATCAAATCAAGAGAATTTTAAAGTATGATTGAGGAAACGTACAAGAGATCCATCTAATGTGATAGTAAGGCTTTAGGTTTTTTTTGTATTTCTGTTTGTGTGTATGTGTGTGTGTGTATGTGTGTGTGTGTGTGTGTGTGTGTGTGTGTGTGTGTGTGTGTGTGTGTTGGAAGACCTGTGAGAAAACAGGCACATAACTGTACTTTTACTGGACCCTTGAATGTATATAAATCTTCTGGAAAGCAATTTGTAATTATATATAAAACAGTCATTAAATAGTGCACGCCATTTCATTGACCTATATAGTACTACCCATATACAAAAGAGCTTTAAAAAAAAGTCTTATATTGGAAAAAAAAATTTTGTTGTTGCAAAAACCTGGAAATTAAGGGAATCCCTTAATTGAGCAATTTTTGAATAAGTTGTTTATATATGTGCTATAAGAAATGAGGAAATATGATTTTCAAAAGATATGTAAAGAATTGTATGAACAGAAACAGACTGAACTTAACAGAATCAGAATGATTTATGCTGAAATAATATGAAAATGAACAAATTAGAAGACTTTCAAAAAAGTGATGAGGATTCAAAATTTCTATTTTTTCTTTCTTTTTCATGATGTTGTTCCTCTTATACAATATGACTAATATGGAAATATGTTCAATACAGTTGTACATATGCAACTTATATAAGATTGTTTACTGCCTTGGGGAAGAGGTAAGAAAGGGACAGTGGTAGAAAGATGTGGAACTTAAAAGCTTGCAAAAGGATGAATGTAGAAAACTATCTTTGTATGTATGGAAAAAATAAATTTTTAAAAAAGTGATGAGAAATGATAACAGAACAAGAACAATTTGTACAATAACAACATTGTAAAAACAAACATCTTTGACAGCTGTATTGATAGATACAATGTCCTTTTATGATTCAAGGACTAATAATATGTATCATATCTTAACCATTAAAGAAGTCTTAAATTGAGCATAGAGATGAAACATTTATGGAGTCAGTCATTGAAGTACTTAGTTTTTGCTTTACTAAGCATATTTATTAAAAGAAAGTGATTTGCCTTTCCTTTGTTAAAAATGAGTTTGGGAAAATTCAAAGCTTTGCAGAAATGATTGGTAAAAATTAACATTGTATGTAGTTGGAAAAATAAATAAAATATATTTATTAAAAATAAAATAAAAAAGGGTTTGGGGTAGGAAGGATAAAAAATTGATTCATCTTAATATCAAAGTGAATTAGTACTACAAATGTGTGGTGTTGCATGCACTTTCAGATGGAATTGCTGTATTATTAGTCTTAACTAACTTGTACTTTGATACAAGAAACTTCATGAAGTAGGAATAATATGTAAATGTCAGTAATGTCAAAAAAACATTAATAAAACTTTTTAAAAGTAGAGATATTGGGCAGCCAGGTAGCACAGTGGATAGAGCACCGACCCTGGAGTCAGGAGGACCTGAGTTCAAATCTGACCTCAGATTACCTAACTGTGTGACCTTGGGCAAGCAACTTAACCCCATTGCTTTGTGGAAAAAAACTGAAAAAGGAGAGATATCAAGTGATATTAGAACTTTTTAATCTTCAAAATATGTCATTCATCATCTTTCGTCTGTTCATTCCCCAGTTGGTAAAGGATTTAGTTTCATAAGGATATGTTAGAGCCATCATGGAAAGCTGAATTTTCAAATACATTCTAGTACTGTCTTTGGAATTAGAAGCCTCTTCTTGATTTTTCAAGTCTAATAACAACTTCCAAATTTTCTCCCTATCTGCTATATATTCCTATTTGTAGATCTTCCCAAATTCACTTGCAGTATCACAAAATCTCTCTCTAAATTGACAAACTAAGATAGTAGAGACAACAATGAAGAAAACTAGATACTGTTCAGATGGAACTGTGTTTGTGGCCAAGAACAGCAGTTCTCTGGTGCCATTTCTATCATCAGTATTCTTTTCTCCTGGCAACTATACTATACTGTTTGGGACCTTATTGAACAACAACAAAAAAATGGAATTGATGAGCCAACAAAAACCACCCACCAACAAGGATTATAGATACTTGGAATAAATGGGAGAAAAGAATGACTATGTTTAATGATGTTAGTGCCTTAGACACTGCAAGAAAATGCTCAAGGGTTATCACCTATCAACCTTCTGTACAAACAAAGGATAGATTAAAAATTCCTACTCCAATCCAGCCTTCTAAGGTCAGGTTTGGACAGAGTCCTAGTTCATTACATCATCAGGGAAGAATAAAGATGTTTTCCCACTTATTGAACACTTTAGGCCATAGTGTTGCCTTGTGTTCACTTAGAATAACTAATACAAGCCTAGTGGTAGTCTATGCTATCACTAGCAACAGCAAAAGCTTTAGTACATTTATCCTTTTTTCCATATGGTCTATGAAGTCCGATCCAATTCTAAATCTATGATTTATGATCCTTAACCTAAACTGCCTTTAGAGGTAGACCATGATCAAGCCCAAGACTGAGGATTCATTCCAGTATTCTTAAATTTAGGGGGAATTGGCAATAGTTATATTTCAAAAGGTAGGAACACATGAATTTAGACCATAATACTACTGACAAAATATGAAGTCATAAAAGTCCTCTCTGATTCCTTTCCACCTACTCATTCCATTACTAAATGAACTCTTCTGTGACCTGACCTTTACTACCCTTCTCACTATACTAGACTTTGAAATCTGAATTGATTTCAGAACATATATGTCTGGATGTGTGTGCATGTAATATTTTCATATTTACACATATAATGCTACTTGATCAACAATGTTTATGGTATTGTTTTATTGCTAGAATTGAGTTTAAGGGTCTTATTTCCTATTGTAATACTTCTAGTGCCATCCCATCCCTATTCTGTACACTGATTAAACTTTTACTAATTAAAAAATGCCAGGAATGTAAGCACCTAGGGGGATGGCATTACTTTATTAAAGTCATCAATTATTAAGTCATTATCAGAGAAGTAATAAAGTAAGAAATCACTGGTAGAAAGTATGATTAATCTGCCAAAAATTGTCCTCTCAATTTGATTTTTCCTTTATAGAGGGGACCAATTGATGGATTGAGGACATAGCTTTGGAAGTCTTCAAACTTGCCAAGTCATGATGGCTATCTTGATATCACCAAATGACAACTCAAAAATTAGGACAACTCATAGAGCAAAATGAAACTTCAGACAATTTCCTCATGATTTAAGAATAACATTACATTTGAACAAAAATATAAGTATTTGAACATTAGAAATCAAATTATTCTCATGATTCTAATAACTTTTTGAATCACTTAACTGTGCCGTCCTGTCCTTATTTCTCTGCAAGAAAATGAAGCCTAAAGGGTAAATATGCCAAGGAGTGAAGTGGAGCCACACATCATAGCTAAACAGTCAAAGGCTGAAAGTTCTATCTTCAGCCTGAGGCCTGCTCCTAACGAGAGTGATTCAGAACAACTCATCCATTCTCATGTTCTCATCTGTCAGATTAGGATGGTGATAAGGGCCAACTCACTACTAAGGAAATATGTTGACAGAATATTCTAAAATGCTGAATATAAATGATGAAATTATTGGCTGTCCTAGAAATGATTCAGAATACCACTTGAACCAATCAGTCATTCATTAATCTGACTCTGGACAGTTTACTATGAAAGGAGGGTGGAAAGAATTACCCTCTGGATACTGTTATGCTTTATGGGATGGTTGCTTATGTGAGATGAATGCATTTTTTGTTATAGCATGAACAGAGTGGAAATTGAGAAATACAGAATGAGATTCCAAGCTTATCGACTCCATAGCTGTAGAGGCCTCCATCACCTCCCCTCCAGGGAATAATTTTGACATTTCAGATATACTGCATACATCTTTTAATTTTTGTGCAAAATATTTTCGTCTATGATATTTGCATGCACAATGTACTTTGTTATTTTAGTTCCTTGGAGAAAAATTAAGCCTTTCTTACATTAGCTTAATGTGACCATATGTATTAGAGAAAATTGGAGTGTGACAGGTATAGGTAGGGACTTTTAGGCACTATTAGAGACTGCATAACCACAATTCTTAATAGGTATGATGATACCAACATAAAAAATCAGTTCTTAACCCAATGGTCTTAACTCATTGTGAGGTGAAAAGATCATAGGAGAGTGAGAAAAAAAGTTTTAGCTGTCATCTAGTCAAACTATCTTATTTTATAGTTGTAAAAGTCAACATTAAGAGAGGATAAGAGGGCGGCTAGGTGGCGTAGCGGATAAAGCACTGGCCTTGGAGTCAGGAGTACCTGGATTCAAATCTGGTCTCAGACACTTAATAATTACCTAGCTGTGTGGCTTTGGGCAAGCCATTTAACCCTGTTTTCCTTGCAAAAGCCTAAAAAAATAGAGGATAAGGGACTTGGACAAGGCGTCAAGTGATTCAGAAATACTACACACACACATCACTAGTTAGCTTATTAATTAATTAATTAATATTAATTATTGGTCTGAACCTATGATTTCATTGACATAGAGAGCTCCCCCCATGTAGAAACACTCTTTCCAACAAGCCAGATCAGCAAATATTCTGCAATTTATAGTATTAAATTGTGTGGTTAAGTGACTCTTCTATGGTCACACAGATATTAGAAATTTTGTCTTAAGCTCAGACCTTCCTTACCCATAAGTCAGTACTTTATCCATTTTGGCAGTTTCCCTTTTCAATAATAATATGAATCAAATAGCAACTCATTTTATAGTGCATTAGTTTTTGTAGAGCACTTTGTATGCATATCTCATTTTGATCCAAGAGAATCAAAAAAAAATCATAAATTTAGAGCTGCAAAAGGCCCTTTAATATGGCTGATCCCAGTTCCTTCATAAAGCAAAGAGAATAAAACTAGAGAGCTTAAGTGATTTTCCCAAGAGTCCCAAACTTAGTTAGAATCTGAAGCAGGATTCAAACCTGGGAAGATCTTCTTGACTTCAGGTCTAATGCTCTATCCACTACACTGCTTTGTGTCTCAAAGGTGATGTTTTTTAACAAGAGATTTTATTCTACGTGTGTGTGTGTGTGTGTGTGTGTGTGTGTGTGTGTGTGTGTGTGTGTGTGTGTAAGTTTGCATGTGTCTCCCTCCTCCATTAGATTGTAAGCTCCTGGAGGGCAAGGATGGACTTTTACATTTTTCTGAATCTCCAGAGCACAGCACTCTGGTTGGGAATTGTCAGTATTTAATAAATATTTATTGGTTGATTGATTCTTCAGCTCAAAAATAAGTCTCCTCCCATTCTCTCAGGGAGTTTTACTCAAGGTCTGGATTATGTCTTATATCTGTGTTACTTCAAATTTAGGACCAAAAAGAGATACTTGGTGTACAATGTGTATTAGATATAGGACAGGTAACCTACTTTTAAACAGATAAAAATGCTAGACATAAAAAGAACCATGGCATGCCTAACAAAATAACTTTAAAAAGATTCAGTTTATAATTTACAACTTCTATTACAATTAAGAGGGAAGTTGGTAGTTAACCTTCCTAAGGACATATATAGTAGTTTGAAAGTCAGCTAATTAGTCATGTTACATTTTAGAAGAGCTCAAACAATGAACTCCAAAAGTAAAACAAGCTGATGTGCTCAGAAGGATGTTAACTAGGAAACAGGTCAATTGCCTCTTCCTGACTCTTGAAACGCAGATGGAACACACACACAATCACACACACACACACACACACACACACACACACACACACACACTTAATCACCAGAACGGAAAGACTTAGAAAAGCCTATCAGCTTGCTTTTGTATATCCTCTAAATCATCAGTCCCTGTTACAGCAGTCAGTTAGGGAACATTTTATTATTACATGGAACATACATACCCCTCAGTGACAAATCATACATAGCTGGAAGCTGATCTCTCTCGGGCTTTCACTATCTGCTTTTGCTGTAATGGTACTGCTAGGATACTTTGACCTCATAGTAAAAACTTTAACCAGATTTTTCTAAGTACATCTATTGTATATGGTTATGTATAGTTGTATTTTTTAATATTTGTATAGCACAATATTTTATTATGTTATATACATTTAACATTATTCATTACAAAATTACAATACATGTCTATGCTATAAAACTACATATATAATTATATAAATATTATGCAGAAAATAATATATTATTTTTGTAATGTAATCTATGGTATATACTTTAACATATTATGTAATCATATAAAAATAATAAAATTATTTATAAATATTAGAAAGATATATAAATAGAAAATCTTATTTTATATAAAGTCCAATGAGAATAATTATAGATCACATGTAAATCATAAAGTTTGAAAAGTCTTTTACTAATATTAGTTTATTGATTGTCATTAAAACCATGGATAGGTAGTATTAATACTACTTATTCCTACTTCATATGTAAGGAAACTGAGATTCAGAAAAATTGCCTTTTGTCCAGTATCAACTAAACACATCTAAGGTAATAGTCAAATCTGAGTCCCTTTTAAATTCAAAACTAACATTCTTTCCACTATGCTTCCTCTTTTCAACAATGTAAAAGAATTTCAGTTTAAATAATTGAATTTTTTGCTCTTATCCTTTATACTGTATTGAAATTTGAAATATGGATGCAAAAAATTAATCATGATTTGTGGATGGAAAATGTGAACCTAGGCAAGATATTTAAAGTTTAGCTTATTTCTTCTCAGTACCTTTACCGAGGTTTATTCAACACAAATTAGCCATTACAAGATGTGAACAGGTTTTTTAAATTCTCTGCTGTAAGACATTCTTTCTCAGTTGTTAATGTTGTTTATGTGATCCATTAGTCAGCTTTTCCCTGAGTATTATACTATCCATCTGTTAGAACTCATTGCAATTGAAGAAACAAGGAGAAAAGATTTAAATGTTTCAAAAAAAGAATTGTCCCCAATTGATCATATACATTAATTTTCTGGCCATCAATATATGAAAAATTAGTAATTGATTTTCATCAAGATATATAAAAATGCCTTGGTGGGACTGAGAAGAGGCTTTCTATTCACCTAAGCAGATCTCAGCAGATGCAGTCATTTTTCACATATATCATTTTCTCCTCACAAACACTCAGTATGGAGAACAGTATAAGACTTATCAGGAAAGGAAAGTACAGAAATATTCAGTCTCCAATGTAATACTCCCCAGAACTCTCAGAAGGATAAAGTACCTTATAGGGGAGGTTCACTTTCTAGACAGTGGTCACCTGCATGCCTATGGGATTATTCTTAGAGGCATACTATCCAATGACATTGTTTCTATGGTAACCAACATGGTAACCAAAACAGTTTGCAATTTGCAACTGGGTATTATATAGTAAGTTCCATTTTTTTTTGTTTTTTTGCAAAGCAAATGGGGTTAAGTGGCTTGCCCAAGGTCACACAACTAGGCAATACTTAAGTGTCTGAGGTTGGATTCAAACTCAGGTACCACTGACTCCAGGGCTGGTGCTCCATACACTGCATCATCCAGTCTCCCCAGCTGCATTTTTTTAAAATCCTTCCTTGGCTGCTTAGTAAACACCAGAAAAAAATTCCAGAGAATTTGAGTCAATTAATCAGGTCCATATGATAATGTGGAATTTCAATTATTTGATTTCATTTATTTATAGGATCATAGGTTTGGAATTGGGAGACCTTAGAATCTATCTAGTCCAATTTTAATAGAAGTGCATTTGAAGACCAAGAATGATTAAGTGATTTGCCTAAGATCACATAAATAGTGAATGCTAGAGTTGGGATTTTAAACCAACTATACAACACTGACTCCTAGTCAATAAAAGATTAAATTTGGGTATAGAATTTTTCTTTTGTTTTTCAATCAAAATTGTATACAGTAAAATCTACATAAAAATGATAGAATGAGACCAGTTGAAGGAAAAAAAACCTTAACCTGAAAAGACATAGCTCTTAAAAAACCAAGGTCTCCCACTGCATCCTGGACCATCTCCTGTGGTCCTGATCCTTATGTGGATGGACCCAGATGACTCCAGAGGAGAAAGTGAGGCTGGTGAATTTGCACAGTACCCTCTCACTTAACTCCAAATCACTTGCATGTTATTGCATCACCTACTTGATGTCATGGTCTTCTTCAAAAATGGACAAACAACTTCTGTGAATAATAGGAGTGGTACCCACTGCTGACATGTTGAACTAAACAGAGCTTCTCTTTGTTTCTCTCTCTATGTTTCTCTCTGTGTGTTTCTGTCTCTGTCTCTCTCTGCCTCCCTTTCCTTCCTTCTTTCTCCTTTTCTTCTTGTACTTGTGAGTGCTTACCCAAAGTCCTAGTAAGATTTCTTAGGATTTACAGACCTCAAATCACTTTGGCTCTCCTTGATTGGCCAACAATGGGTCTTAGACTAAGTCCACTTGGTTATTGTTTGGACTCTGTTTCAGAGTGAATTCAAACAGAAATTGTTTTTGTTTGGGCCAGAAACCCTGTGGGTCTTCCCCTACTAGACAGATATTTTTTGGACTATGCAAAATAAGCTCCTGCTTCATATTTTCCCTTACTAGCCTTAATCACTGAGATACCCTGAGGTTTTTTTCCCTTCTTTCTTTACAAGTGATCATTCTTGGCCTCTTTACTTCTTTGTTTCCTAAACTTAATGACTGAATGGGCATTGCCTCAGTCAAACTGAAACCTGAGAAAGATCTGGATTTAAAAAAAAACATTGTCCCTCCCTGCATCCAGGACCATCTCCAGTTGTCCTGATCCATATTTGGCCACTGGACCTAGATGGCTCTGGAGGAGAAATTGAGCCTGATGACTTTACACAGTTACCTCTCTCTTAAATCCAATTCATATGCATATCATGGCATCATGTCCCCAAAGTCATGGTTTTCTTCAAGAATGAAGGATAAACAACAACAACAATTACAAACACAATCACAACATGATTTATATGGAATCAGTCTTCAATGTAATACTCAGTTTTTCCCAAGGGATCTCAGAAGGATAAAGTACCTTATAGGTGAGGTCAATCTTTGAAGATAGTGGTCACCCACAGTACATTTGTTTTCAAAGGCACAGAGAAAGCCCCTTTGACCTACAAAGGTCTTGCACTGCAGTGGCTATCAGATCTGTCAACCTGTCACTGAAGATTCTTTACTCTGGCTTAAAGTTTTGCCATACTTAAATGGATCTGTTAGTTTCACCCTCCAAACTTGTAACTGGAAACTCATCTATACCTTCCTCATTCTGTGAGTTTGTGAACCATATCCTCCCAAGTTTGCCACAAAAGGAAGGTAATACACCCATTATGTGCCAGATACTATGCTTGGCATTTTACGACTATTGCCACATTTGAGCCTTACATAAATCCAGCAAGGCAAATTTTCTCATTATCTCCATTTTACAAATGAGGGAAATGACTTGACTGGCATCACATATTAACTAAGGGAGTATTTGAAATCAGATTTTCCTGATTCTAGTCTCAGTGCTTTGTACATTGCTTCTTATACCTGCCACAAGTCTTCCACAATATTCAGGGGTCTTTCTTGAATCCTGATAACAGTGAGAGTGAAGTAGTATACTAATGATGCAATAAAAATATAGGAGGGGATAGGCTTTTTTCAGCTTTTTAAAATTCAAGGAATAATTCATCTCCACAAATATTCAATAGTAACAATCAACATATATTATACTTTAAGGATTCTCTCTCTTGGGTCTTGAGAAAACTCTTATTCTTATTTCATGTTTTCTCATTTATATATTAATAATGAGGATGTGACAGTTTATGTGATTTGCTCATGGCCACACAACCACTAAGAATCAGAGAATTCAAACCTAGATCTCCTTGATCCAAGTTCAGCACTTTCTCTAGGACATATTGTTTCTTAAAGATAACTGAATTTATAGTACTAAATTTTGTAAAGCATTTTACACACTTCATGGTGTTTGAAGAAGTTTGTAGTGAAATAGTGAAAAAATAAGTTTAGCTAAGATGTAATTTCTGTCTTAAAATATAAGAACCCCTATCAATTTTCCCAATTAACAGTATCTGACTAAGAACCAATCAATAAATATTGTTTTAAGTGCCTATTATATGCCTAACACTTGGAACATTATAATACAACTTACTCAAATTTACACTGATGCAGAAAATATCTCCTCATGGGGGCATTTAAAAAAAGACTACTTTACCAAAAGTCAATTTTCTAGTTTCTAATTTTTTGGTACTTTGTGAGTGCTCTTTTTTCTAAGTAAATAAATTATACATTCTATTTCAAGGATTCTAATTCTATATCATCAGAATCATCTCAGAATGCTTCTTTTGTGAGTATCTATCCATCTAATCAGTCAACTCATTCATTCATTCATTGTTGTGCTTCATAATCGAAGAAGTCCATGACAATATGAAATATAGGTGTTCGTTTCTATTAAACCTTTAAGTCTGAGGTGCTTGTCAATTTATATATTATTTTGGCCCCTTTAGCAACTTCTAAAAATAAATAGTAACACTAGTTCTAATTTATATGCTCAGTTCAAATACATTGAGAATCATAGAAATTTAGAGTTAGAAGAATCATTGGAGTTGATGCAATCTAAAGGCTTTTTATGTATAAGGAAAATTAAGATGCACAGAATTTAATTAAGGGACTTACCCAACTTATATTTATCATTATTTACATTGTATTAAATATTTATTTGATAGACTCAATTGTTTGAAGTATGTATGATCTTATTTATTTGAATAATTCTCTATAATTTAGTAATTGACCTCAGGAATTGCTGGGATCTCAAATTCATTACCCTGAAGCCCACCGAGCATTTTCAACTGTGGTTAGCTCTTGAAATACATAAATTCAGGAGGTCACTAGAATTTACTGTCATTCCTCTATTTTTTCCCCTAAAGCACAGAAATGGACATTTTCCCCCAATTAAACAAATCATAAAATAATTTGCCTTATTAAAATAGAAATAAAAAAGAGAATGTTGTAAAACATCTAAGACTAAAATCTCAGCTGGAATAGAACCAGCACTAAGAGCTTTGCCAAATGAAAGGAATCTAATAACATTCAAAACCTCTTCTTCAGTTGGAGAACTTCAGTTAAGGACTGATTGACTAAAACTTCCTGTGTGGAGCCAAGATGGTGGTGAGAAGTTAACCTGTTCCAGGAGCCTTTCCCTACCAAAGAAATATGAAGCTTCTACTGGGACATCCACACTACAGATCCCACCAAGAAAAAGAGATGATTCAAAGAAGTTTTCAACTGTAAACATCATGGAGGATCTTCTGTGAAGGTCTGTTTCTTTGGTGCGGATGTAAAGTCCAGGAAGTGGGAGAGCAGGGAAAGCCAGCTGGAGGCTTTTAGCCTCAGTGCAAGCCAGGTCCTGACAGCTTAATAATAACAGAGGTCCTAGCAGCTAAATAGCAAACCAACAGGGAGGATCCCAACCCTAAACAAAGTCTGAACCCTGAGAGCACCAGGGTAAAAGACAAGACATAAAGGAGAAAACAAACCTCTGCAAAGGCAAGGCCTGGACTGCAAGGGCAACATCTTGGCCAACAACAAGCCAGGGATCAGACCCCAGCCCCTTAGATCTATACTCCATATACCCCAGGAGCAGAACTACAACAATTAAAATGAACATACAAACTAAAAAGAGTGCTCACTATAGAAAAGTACTTCACAGATAAAGATGACCGCAATGCCATGTTTCAAGAAGAAAGCTGTGAAAAATCACTCACAAGAGAAGTATCAAAACATATAAATACAAAAACTCATTGAAGAGCTTAAAAAAGAGTTTAAAAACCAAAGAAGAGAGGAAGAAGAAAAATGGAAAAAAGAACTGGAAGTCATGCAGGAAAACTGTGACAAGTTGACCAAAGAAATCAACTCTATTAAAAGTAAAAATAATCAAATGGAAAAGGAAACACAGAAGATAATTGAAGAAAATAATATCCTAAAAATTGGAATTGAACAGTTAGAAACTAATGAATCTATAAGATTACAACATTCTATTAAACAAAAGAGAAAAGCTAAAAATAACTGAAGAAAATGTAAAGTACCTTCTAGGAAAAATGAATCACCTGGAAAACAGATCCAGAAGGGACAATCTACAAATCATTTAACTACTAGAAAGTCAGGACTAACAAAAGAACCTGGAAAACATCATGCAGGAAATTATATGGGAAAACTGACCCAATCAAGATAACAATATAACAATTGAAAGGATCCACAGAACCCCCTCCAGAAAGAGACCTCAGGATAAAAATTCCAAGGGCTATAATAACCAAATTCAAGATCCCTCAAATAAAAGAGAGAATAATATAAGCAGCACTAAGAAAACAATTCAAAGGCAAAGGGAACACACTTAGACTAACACAGGACATATCAACCTCAATACTGAAGGATCTGAAGAACTGGAATAGCATATTTTGGAATATATGGAATAGCATATTACAACCCAGAATGTACTACCCTGCCAAATTCAGTATATACCATCAGGGAAAAAGATGAATGTTCAGTGAATTACAGGACTTCCAGAATTTCCCGAACAAAGCTGAACAGAGAATTCAATCACCAAATACATGGCTGAAGAGTTGCAAAAAAAAGGTAAATGAAAAAGGGGACTGAGAAGAACAAAATTGTTTTATTTTATTTTTTAAGAAAGATATTATTTATTTTGAGTTTTACAATTTTTCCCCTAATCTTGTTTCCCTCCTCTCCCTGCCCCCCCAAAGAAGGCAGTTTCTTAGTCTTTGCATTGTTTCCAAGGTGTACATTGATCTAAGTTGAATGTAATGGGAGAGAAAACATATCCTTAAGGAAAAAAAAATAAAGTATAAGAGATCACAAAATTTTAAAAAAAATTCTAAGACTTCTTAAAATAGTAGACATCTAAGTAAAATGAAATTTTTATGGGAAGGGATGGATATGTCCAAAAGTTTGTGTTGCATGTTTTAAATGTCTTATTTATAATTTGGAATAAATTGATCTAAATTGTCAACCAGTGGCAGGGCCAAGATGGCAGAGAGAAGACAGGCACAGTTCTAAAGTCTCCTGATCTCTTCCCCATCTATCACATGAAACAAACCTCTTAAAAGAAATCCAAACCAGGAAACCCAGAAAGAAAAGCCAGGAGAGGAAAATCTACCTCAGGATTCATCTCCGCAGCAGCCTTGGCTGAGTACCAGCAAGTGAGTCTGAGCTCCCAGGGAAGATCAGCCAGACCAACAGCTGAATCGGAACCGGGAGTCTGAGGGCCCGAGAGCCGAACATGCTGGATCAGCGGTGGGGCTGGACGAAGGGGGCTTGGGTCCGCGGGGAAGCAGAGGCGCTGGGGTCGGGGCTGTCCCCCTGGAGCTTAGGGAAGGGAACGCATGGAGAGGTCTGGTGCAGGACAGCTGCGGACACCATCCCTGGGCTCCTCAGGTCTGAGAAACTCTGAGCCCATGCCTCCATTGCACCTAGGCCTCTTCTCAAACAAATGCAAATTATTTCTGCCTCAGGCCCAGGTGTGTGAGCAAAAGAACCAGTCCAGCTGAGGAATCACCTCAGGCCAGGGTAAAGCCCACCATTGATTGAAGGCAAAAGAATTCAATAGCTCCAATTCCCTCCCTCAAGCAAAGGGAGAAGGCCTCCCAACCAAGGTCACAGACACCCCAGAGAGGGCAACCAGAACCTCCTACTGGCCAACCAGAGAAACTGCACTCAGTAAAGCCTTTAGAGATCCCAAGCCCAGGTGAACCAGCCCCACCCAACTCAAGGTCTTAGCATAATGAAGAAGGGTCAGCAGAAAGGTGGATCCATAGAAAAATCCCTGGAAGGGAAAGACCCCAACCCAGAGAGACCTGAAACCTCTGAGGAGAATACAATCTGGTCTCCAGCACAGAAAGACTTCCTTGAAGAAATAAGGAAGGAGTTTAAAAATCAACTGGAAAATTTGGGGGAGACAATTAATACCTTGCAAAATGAGAATAATTCTCTCAGATCCTCAAATGAGCAAATGCAAAAAGAAATTAATTCTCTCAAAACCTCAATTGGTCAAATGGAAAGCTCTTTCAAAAGTAGAATCGACCAATTGGAAAAGGTTAATGAAGAAAACTCCTCCCCCCAAAAAATAATGGAGTCTACAGAAACTAATGACTCCATGAGACAGCAAGAGTCAGTTAAACAAAATCAAAAAATAGAAAAAATAGAAGCAAATGTGAAATACCTCATCAACAAAACCACTGACCTCGAGAATAGATCAAGGAGGGGGAACCTGAAAATTACAGAACTTCCTGAAAACATTGAAGAGAAAAAAAAGTCTGGACTTAATATTACAGGATCTAGTGATGGAAAACTGCCCTGATATCATGGAATCAGAGGGCAAAGTAGTTATTGAAAGAGTACATCGATCCCCACCAGAAAAAGATCCTAAAAGGAAAACACCAAGGAATGTTGTGGCCAAACTCCAGAACTATCAGATAAAAGAGAAAATCCTGCAAGCAGCCAGAAAGAAACAATTTAAATATCAAGGAGCCACAGTAAGGATCACTCAGGACCTGGCTGCATCAACTTTAAGGGATCGAAGGGCCTGGAACGAGATATTTTGAAGAGCACGGTAGCTTGGAATGCAGCCAAGAATCTACTTTCCTGCAAAGCTGAGCCTTCTCTTCCAGGGAAAAAGATGGACATTTAACGAAATGGAAAAATTCCAAAAATTTCTGATGAAAAGACCAGAGCTAAACAGAAAATTTGGATATCAAACAGGAGGTTCAAGAGACACATGAAAAGGTAAAAAAAAAAGGGGGAGGTGGTAAAAGGAAAAAAATGCAATCCAGCAAGTTGAAACTGGCTATATCCCAGCATGGGGGGGGTAGAGACTCTCATAAATCCTGAGAATCCTGAGAAATGTAACTCTAACAGAGAGAATATACCTAGCCAGAAATGCTGGACATCCATGACCTAACCAGGAGACTGATATCTAATGGGATGTAAGTGGCTTTAACTCCACCAGGGAGAAAGATTCTAATAACTCTCAGGAATTTGGACTCTATTCAACAGAATATACTGAGGTAGAAGGGTCAGACACTCAGAATTTTCTATGGCTTAGATAGAATGATCTAAAAAAAAATACACTACCTCCCTAAAAAAGGGGGACAGGAAAGAGACGGGAGGAGGGAGGGGATTGAATGGGACAAATCTCATTACACTAAGAGGTACAAAAAAGCTATGGTAATAGAGGGGAAGAAGGGAGTAGAGGAGAAACACCTGAATCTTCTTCTCATCAGACTTGGCTTAAGTCATCCTACACATACTCAGTTAACTTATAAAACATCTAACCTTTCAAGAAGTAAAAGGGGAAAAGGGGAGGGGGGACAGAGAAAGGGAAGGGGAGTGGAGGAAATAATGGGAAATAACAAAAGGAAGGGAAGGGAACAAGGAAAGGGGAAAGAAAGGGGAGGGAGTGATATAGGAGGGCAAACACACTGAAGGCGGTGGTATTCAAAAACAAAATACTGGGGAATATGGATAAAGGGGGGTAAAGGGGGAAAATACAAGCAGAGGGAAGATAGCACAGAGGGCATAAAGAATTAGTAATCATAACCTTAAATGTGAATGGGATGAACTCTCCCTTAAAATGTAAGCAAATAGCAGAGTGGATTAAAAACCAGAATCATACAATATGCTGCTTACAAAAAACTCATTTGAAGCAGAGAGATACATATAGAGTAAAGGTAAAGGGTAGGAGCAAAATATATTTTGCTTCAGCTGAAGTAAAAAAAGCAGGGGTAGCAATCCTTATCTCAGACAAAGCAGCAGCAAAAATAGATAGCATTAAAAGAGATAAGGAAGGAAACTTTATCCTCCTAAAAGGTACCATAGACAATAAAGTCATTTCAATATTGAATATATATGCACCCAGTGGGACAGCACCCAGATTTTTAGAGGAGAAGCTGAAAGAATTACAGGAAGACATAGACAGCAAAACTCTACTAGTAGGAGACCTCAACCTCCTGCTATCAGATCTAGATAAATCAAATCATAAAACAAACAAGAAACAAATTAGGGAGGTAAATAGATTGTTAGAAAAATTAGATATGGTAGACTTTTGGAGGAAACTGAATGGGGATAGGAAGGAATATAACTTTTTTCTCTGCCGTACATGGAACTTATACAAAAATTGACCATGTACTAGGACATAAAAACCTAATGATCAACTGCAGAAAGGCAGAAATAGTGAGTACATCTTTCTCAGATCACAATGCAATTAAAGTCATATGCAATACTGGGCCAAGGAGATATAGACCCAGAGCAAACTGGAAACTGAATAACCTCATCTTAAAAAATGAGTGGCCCAAAAAACAAATTATAGAAAGAATTAACCATTTTATCCAAGATAATGATAATAATGAAAAAACATACCAAAACCTATGGGATTCATTCAAAGCAACTCTCAGGGGATATATTATAGCTCTAAATTCTTATATGAATAAATTGGAGAAAGAGGAAATCAATGAACTAAACATGCAACTAAAAATATTAGAGAAAGAACAAATCAAAAATCCCCAATCAAATACCAAATTAGAAATTTTAAAAATCAAAGGAGTAATTAATAAAATTGAAAGCAAAAAAACTATTGAATTAATAAGTAAAACCAAAAGTTGGTATTATGACAAAACCAATAAAATTGATAAACCTCTGGTCAATTTGATTTAAAAAAAAGAAAAAAAAACAAATTGCTAGTATTATAAATGAAAAAGGTGAACTCACCACCAATGAGGAGGAAAGTAAGTAATAATTCGAAATTATTTTGCCCAACTTTATGCCAATAAATTTGATAATCTAAGTGAAATGGATGAATATTTACAAAAATATAAGTTGCCCATGTTAAATGAAGAAGAGATTAAATACCTGAACAACCCTATCTCAGAAAAAGAAATTCAAAAAGCCATTAGTGAACTCCCTAAAAAAAAAATCTCCGGGGCCTGATAGATTCACAAGTGAATTCTACCAAACATTTAAGGAACAATTGGTTCCAATCCTATATAAAATCTTTGGAAAAATAGGGAAAGATGGAACTCTGCCTAACTCTTTCTATGAAAACAATATGGTACTGCTACCTAAACCAGGAAGAGTTAAAACAGAGAAAGAAAATTATAGACCTATTTCCCTCATGAATATAGATGCAAAAATCCTAAATAAAATCTTAGCAAAACGACTACAAGTCATCACTACTATAATACATTATGATCAAGTAGGATTTATTCCAGGAATGCAGGGTTGGTTCAATATTAGGAAAACTGTTAGTATACTCAATTATATCAATAACAAGCCTATCAGAAACTATATGATCATATCAATAGATGCTGAAAAAGCTTTTGACAAAATACAGCATCCATTCCTATTAAAAACACTAGAGAGTGTAGGAATAAATGGACCTTTCTTTAAAATAATGAGCAGTATCTATCTGAAACCATCAACAAGCATTATACTCAATGGGGAGAGGCTAGAGGCATTCCCAATAAGATCAGGGGTTGAACAAGGGTTCCCATTATCACCACTACTATTCAATATTGTATTAGAAACATTAGCATCAGCAATTAGAGAAGAAAAAAAAATTAAAGGAATTAGAATTGGGAAGGAAGAGACAAAACTCTCACTATTTGCAGATGACATGATGGTCTACCTAGAGAATACCAAGAAATCATCTAAAAAACTACTGGAAACAATTAGCAATTTTAGCAAAGTTGCAGGTTATAAAATAAACCCCCATAAATCCTCAACTTTCCTATATATGACTAGCAAGAAACAGCAGGAAGAGCTAGAAAGAGAAATTCCATTCAAAGTAACCTCAGACAGTGTAAAATACTTGGGAGTCTATTTGCCAAGACAGACTCAGAATCTTTTTGAAAACAATTATAAAACACTTCTCACGCAAATTAAATAAGATTTAAATAACTGGGCAAATATCAACTGCTCATGGATAGGTAGAGCTAATATAATAAAAATGACAATTCTACCAAAACTAAACTATCTGTTTAGTGCCCTACCAATCAAAATTCCAAAAAAATACTTTAATGAGCTAAAAAAATTGTAAGTAAATTCATATGGAGAAATAAAAAGTCAAGAATTGCCAGGAGCTTAATGAAAAAAATGCAAACGAAGGTGGCTTAGCACTACCAGATCTAACATTTTATTATAAAGCATCAGTCATCAAAACTGTTAGGTACTGGCTAAGAAATAGAGTGGTGGACCAGTGGAATAGACTGGGTGTAAAAGCAGGAGAGGATTATAGTAAGCTGCTGTTTGATAAACCCAAAGAGTCAGGCCACTGCGATAAAAACTCCCTCTTTGATAAAAACTGCTGGGATAATTGGAAGTTAGTGTGGAAGAAACTTAGATTAGACCAACACCTCACACCTTTTACCAAGATAAGATCCAAATGGTTACAGGACATAGACATAAAAAAAATACTATAAGCAAATTAGAAGATCAAGCACTAGTCTACCTGTCAGATCTATGGAAAGGGGAACAGTTTATGACTAAGGAAGAGTTGGAGAACATCACTAAAAACCAATTAGATGATTTCAATTGCATAAAATTAAAAAGTTTTTGCACAGATAAAACCAATGTAATCAAAATCAAAAGAAAAGTAGTAAATTGGGAAACAATCTTTACAACTAATGATTCTGACAAAGGACTCATTTCTAAAATATACAGAGAACTGAGTCATATTTTTAAAACAAAAATCCATTCCCCAATTGACAAATGGTCAAAGGATATGCAAAGGCAATTTACAGATGAGGAGACCAAAGCAATCCATAGCCATATGAAAAAATGCTCTAAATCATTAATTATTAGAAAAATGAAGATTAAAGCTTCACTGAGGTACCACCACACACCTCTCAGATTGACCAGTATGACCAGGAAGGATAATGATCATTGTTGGAAGGGATGTAGGAAAGGACACTATTACACTGTTGGTGGAGCTGTGAACTCATCCAACCCTTCTGGAGAGCTTTTTGGAACTATGCCCAAAGGGCAACAAAAATGTGCATGCCCTGTTACCCAGCAATACCACTACTGGGTCTATACCCTGAAGAGATGAGGAAAAAGGGTAAAAACATTACTCGTACAAAAATATTTATAGCAGCCCTGTTTGTGGTGGCAAAGAATTGGAAATCCAGTAAATGTCCTTCAATTGGGGAATGGTTTAGCAAACTGTGGTATATGTATGTCATGGAATACTATTGTTCTATTAGAAATCAGGAGGGACGGGATTTCAGGGAAACTTGGAGGGATTTGCATGAACTGATGCTGAATGAGATGAGCAGAACCAGAAAAACACTGTACACCCTAACAGCAACATGGGAGTGATGTTCAACCTTGAAGGACTTGCTCCTTCCATCAGCGCAACAATTGGGAACAATTTTTGGCTGTCTGCAAAGGAGAGTACCATCTATATCCAGATAAGGAGCTGTGGAGTTTGAACAAAGTACAAGGACTATTCCCTTTAATTCGGAAAAAAAAAACCCAGATGTCTTATGGTTTGATCTGGTTACCTCTGAGAATTCTGTTCTCTTTTAAGGATATGATTTCTCTCTCATCACACCCAATTTGGATAGAGGTACAACATGGAAACAAAGTAAAGACTGACGGAGTGCTATCTGTGGGGTGGGGGTGGGGGTAGGGAAGCAAGATTGGGGGAAAACTGTAAAACTCAAATAATATCTTTAATAAACATTCTATTGCTTTAAAAAAAATTGTCAACCAGTAGCCTTATATTTAGTAGTTTTGAGGTGAGAGAAAATCTTATATCATAGACAATTATCTTTGAATGAGATTTACATCTGAAAAGTCATAACAGAATACTAAATTATCAGTAATGCAGTTTAAAAACAATAAGTTATTACTAACAACTTTAGACTGAAGAATAAATAAGACTTGCAAAAACAAAATTTTCCACCATTAAGTAATGAAGAAGCTATTTCTACAGAAAGCTCATTAAAATTCTTGATACAAAATTCTCTACTTGGACTTGAATCTTAAACTTTATAATTATATTAAAAGTTTTGAGTTATTCCAGTTACTTTTTCATCTTCTCTATTAGAAATAATCTTACAAGATACTAAGATAAATCGATGTCTAGTTACATAAAAGTTTAATGAAAGTGTATTTAGATACAAACTAATATCTAGATACAAACTTGTGCCTAAACATTTAAATCTGTAGATACAAATAAAATATTAGAATACTTTACAGTATCACTAAGAGTAGCAAAATTAAACTATGTCCAGGTAAAATAAGAATTTGGACAGGCAAATAAGAAAGGGCATATAATTATATCATGAGCTGAATAGTCTATTCTCTCTAATTTGGGATAATGGCAGGGTAAGAATTTTGTCTTAAGTTAACAATGTATCTCCAAAATATATTTGTGATAGATGGGATAGGATTATTATCATAACCCACAATAGCACATACACTCACAACACACACACACACACACACACACACACACACACTTACAATCAGAACAAAGCTAAAGTCCTATAAAGCAAAGAATTAACTAATTAAGTAGGAATGGTATTTAGCTATCAGTGTACTATGACTGTGTTTTCAATGTTTTGGAGGATACCCTTGCTCAAAGATGAAATATTCTCTATGGACCCCAAATACTAGAAGATTAGAGGACCATGTTTAATTTTACTTCATGGTGATATCTTTAGCATAAACTCTGATTTAGTAGAACTTATGCCAGCATGCACAGTTCAAAATTCTGGGAAGTATTACAAGGCAAATTGTTATATAAGACAAGAAATAAGAAAATGTCACTCATATCTAGATCACAGTAGGACTTGTGTAAGGTTATACAAGGAGAGTGAGTACACACTTATATTTCCCCAGTGATTCCCAAGGGAAAAATACATTTTAAGGTGCAGCTACTATAACTAAAAAGTCAATAGCACCATGGAAAACATTTCCTAGTTTCTTAAATTGTGGCTCATGTAGCTCTTGCACCAGGATAAAAAAAAGGAAAACAGAATTAGCTATGTAATTTAAAAGGGTCATAGATGCTGCCTAGTTTAAACCATTCAAATTACAGATGAGAAATATGAGGCCAAGAAAAATTGGATAAGTTGTTCAAGGGTCACATAGCTAAAAGGTTGCAAAAACAATATTTGGTTTTCAGTAGTTTGACTTCAAAATCAGCATTTCCTCCATTGCACCATACTATTTCCTTTAGTATTTTTGTTGCTCATCCCAAACACCTATGAATGAATTGGGAACATATATCCATATAAGGATTGTCAAAGTCTACATTATTTAATGAGTTTCATTATATAGTCACTAATTGTGCAATTTAAGCCTGCTTTTATATGTTGTAAGCTCCAATTGTTTTTTTCCTCCATCATTATATCTCTATTTTTGTCTCCTTCAAGTTTGGTTGATTGCTATGAAGCTGAGATCAGTAGTACCAAGGGATGTGAGGGCAGTAACCATTTGGGAATGGATGGTGAGGACATTTAATACCTAAATTAATTTCATTTTCCTATTCCTTGGTATTCGGTTTCATTAGAGTTACAACTGAATTTTGGAGTCAGGAAGACCTGGTTTCAAGACCTGTTTCTCAGACTTACTGACTACTGACCCTGGGAAAATCACTTAACTAATCAATGCCCGAAAAACTCCCTAAGACTAAAACTTGCAGAAGAGTTGTCAATCTACATTTGTAATTTCCTCACCAGAAGTTCCTTAAGGTAATTAAATATTGTGTGTAAACACTGCTCCCCTCAGAATTCTTTTGGTTAAACTCATTTAAAATTACTGTGTAATCTGGTTTACTGTCTTCTAAAAAAGATATAATTATCAGTTGGAATTTAAATAGATTCCCTAACAATACCATGAATCTGATTGCTGAGGAGACAAATTAAGGAGACTTGTGGTGTGTGTGTATACATACATATATATATATATATATATATATATATACTTCTCTGAAATATAATTCTTTGTATTAAATAAGATTCTTGACTTGGTTTGCAGAGATCAGCCAATCGAATTGACTGTCTGAAACCTTGCTATGAAATGTAAGATATTAAATAATTAAATGTACTGACTCCAATAGGACTAAAGCATCTTAATCTACCACTAAGCATGTACTAAGCATGTATTAATCACCTACTCTGTATCAAGTAGACACTATACTAGGTGCTGGGAATAGAAAAAAAACAAAAGTAAAACCATGTCTATCCTTAAAGATATAGAGTCTCAGGGAGGAAGGTGAATGCATTTACATAATTGAATACATTATAAATCTATATATGCCTATATACATATACATTTACACTACAGATATATTGGAATATGAGGAAGACTAGTTCCTCTAGTATGAGGGCTGCTGAGCCTTTTTCAGGGTTGCTTTCCACCTTTGATGTCCATCTGAGCCACCTAACTTTCATCTACGGCTCCAAGATGAGGTAGGATGTATAGTTGTCACACACTGGTACACCAGTTTGGGAGATGGATTAAACCAGGTTGACGATCATCAAGAGTCTCAAATTCGTAGGTGAATTAGGAGATGTCCACCCCAAACATGTGAAGCCTCTCCCTGTTAGAATAGGTGAAACATTTCATTCCAAAGGCAATGAAGATAGATGAAGCAGGTGCTGTGGAGCACGTAAAGCTTGATTAGACATGAAGACATCAAGGCCATTGGTGGGATTCAGACATTTTTCATTAGTTCAGCAGAACTGATACCTAATTTTATGTTGGGTAAGGTGAGCCATTTCTTAAAATGGCACTTGTAATCAGGGTTCTCTCTAAGATGGGTGCCTGTACAGCAGCCCAACATGGAAATCACAAATTTGCATTCCCTACTCTCTTTTAATGTTCATCTGCACAACAGTGTTTTCTAAGCACCATAGTAATGTTCATCCCATCCATAGGTGAAAAAACATTGACAGAACTATGCTTGTAATATTTATTTATTCATTTCTTAAAACTTATTATACCTCTGAGGAAATACTACATTTTGATATCCTCACTTTTCTTACTCCAGTAAATAAACATATAACCTAAAGAGAAAAAGTTCCAAACAACCAGGGAGTGACCAGTTGTCACTTGTTTCCACTTTGTTTTATGACCAAGATTCCCTCAAAATATTAAGAGTGTGCTGGTGTTCCCTGAATGATCAAACCAATAGGTAGGTGGGATACAATGAACCAATAGAAATGTAGATTTCAAGGGTTACCTTATTGCCCATTTTGGAAGCCATGGAAGGAGAAGAAAAAAAAAAAGTTAGAATAGGTAGAATGAGTTTTGTTTCTGCATGTTCCAACATTGACTGCTGTGATCATGTGGCTGTTTTCATTCTATAAGGATACATTTACTTACTGTGAGTAACATAATCTAGTTTTGTACAACTATTTTATTCTTATATGAATAATAAATACATGAAATATTAAACAATCTATTTATTTTTTGTATACTTAAAATGGCCATTAGGGCAGAGAGGTGGTTATTAATTTATATAAATCCCACCACTAACCAAGACCATCCATTGCATTTCAAATCAGTATTGGTATTGTGGAGATCCAGAAGAAGGAGATGGGGAATAGTCAGAAGTCTAGTTTGGATGAACCGTAAAGTGCGAGGAGTAATAATGTCAAGTAAGTCTGGTTGGGGTCATGTTCTGAAGCACTATCAAAGCTAAAGAAGGGGGGTTTATATTTAATCCCAGAGATGTTAGGGAATTTAATGAGTAGTGGATAACTATGGTCAGAGCTATACTTTAGAAAAATCACTTTGGCAGATATTTAGAGGATGGATTTCAGTAGGGAGAGATGAGGTGGGGAAAATCAATTATGCTACTGCAATATTCAAGGCAAGGGATGATAAGGATCAGCACTAGTGGAATGGTTGAATAAGTAGAAGAATTTCAAAAGATTTGGAGATAGAAATGACAAGATTTGGCAATGGATTAAATATGTGGGGTAGGAAGTGTGTGGATTTGTGACTTTGATGGCTATAGGTACAATCTTCTCTAAAAAAGCATATCACCAATTGACAAATGATCAAAGGATATGCAAAGGCAATTTACAGATGAGATCAAAGCAATCCATAGCCATATGAAAAAATGCTCTAAATCATTAATTATTAGAGAAATGCAAATTAAAGCTTCTCTGAGGTACCACCTCACACCTCTCAGATTGACCAATATGACCAGGAAGGATAATGATCATTGTTGGAAGGGTTGTGGGAAATCTGGGACACTATTACACTGTTGGTGGAGCTGTGAACTCATCCAACCCTTCTGGAGAGCTATTTGGAACTATGCCCAAAGGGCAACAAAAATGCGCATACCCTTTGACTCAGCAATACCACTACTGGGTCTATACCCTGAAGAGATGATGAAAAAGGGTAAAAACATTACTTGTGCAAAAATATTTATAGCAGCCCTCTTTGTGGTGGCAAAGAATTGGAAATCAAGTAAATGTCATTCAATTGGGGAATGGCTTAGCAAACTGTGGTATATGTATGTCATGGAACACTATTGTTCTATTAGAAACCAGGAGGGACAGGAATTCAGGGAAGCCTGGAGGATTTGCATGAACTGATGCTGAGTGAGATGAGCAGAACCAGAAAAACACTGTACACCCTAACAGCAACATGGGAGTGATGTTCAACCTTGATGGACTTGCTCATTCCATCAGTGCAACAATCAGGAACAATTTTGGGCTGTCTGCAAACGAGAGTGCCATCTCTATCCAGATAAGGATCTGTGAAGTTTGAACAAAAGAAACCAGATATTTTATTGTCTAATCTTGTTACCTCTTAGACTTCTCTTCTCTTCTTTAAGGATATGATTTCTCTCTCATCATACCCAATTTGGATCAAGGCACAACATGGAAACAAAGTAAAGACTGACAGAGTGCTTTCCATGCAGGGGTGTGGGGAGGGAAGCAAGATTGGGGGGAATTGTAAAACTCAAATAATATGTTTAATGAAATTAAATAAATTTTAAAAAAGCATATCACTCTAATATACCAAACAATCTGCTTAAATATCTGCAATGAAGAGGATAGAACCAACTTCCTTGTGAAGTATTTTTTCCTTTGTTTGTTTTAATTGCTGTTATTTTCTCAAAGCAAGTCTTTCACCCATTGCCCTGGTTTAATCTATCTATCAACATGTCAGGCATTGTATTAGGTGTTGATTCTACTCCCTAACCCAAAGGAGAAGAAGTCTAAAATTTCTCATACTAACTCTATGCTTACTTGAAGAGCTATCAACATCCTCCATTCCTTCAATTGATCCTTCTATGGCATAGATTCAAGGTCCTTCACTTTCTTCTTGTCCTTTCTGGACAATTCCAATTTATTCATGTCCTTCCTTAAATACATTACTCAGAACTAAACGAAGTACTCCCAATGTAGCTTGGTCTTAGAAGATTCTCAGTTTCTTATTCCTACTTCAGCTACTCAATGCAAATCAATATTACTTTAGTCAATATTACTTTGGCATTTTTGTCTATCATATTACATTTTTGGTTCATATTGAGCTCGGTGTCAACTAAAATCCCTATATTTTTCTCTGACAAACTCCATAGGATCATAAAGTTATATATTTTGAGGTGGAAAAGGTCTTAGAAGCAATTTAACCCTGCACCCTAATTTTAGAGATGAGGAAACTGGGTTGCTAGGATAGTGGCTTGCCCAAGGTACAAGGTCACGAAGTTATTAATGGGAACCAATAACTGGTCCCATTTTTCTTATCTCTCTTCAAACAATCTTTTTTAATCTCTTTTTATCAATCCTTGAAGGAATAGTGTCTTCCTGCTCCATTTTGTGCTCTCCAAATTTGTTCAATTACTTTTTTTGTTTCTTTTCTTCTTTGTGATATTTGACTTTTTAGTATTCTGCCAAAGGCTGAGTTTCCTCTTCTTTTTCCACCCACTTCTATGTTTTGGGTTTTTTTAAGGAGCAATAAAACTAGAAGTAATACTTCTTGTTAACCTGGAGTGCAAGGCATTGCTCAATTTTCTACATCTTCTCTTCTAGGAGAAAACAAGCCTACACTTATAAAAAAAATCATACACAACTTGGCAGTTGTAGAAATAGAAAGATTTCAAAATTGTTGCAAGTCATTTTCAGATTCTGACTACTTTCCTTCCTGATTTTCATATATGTGTATGGGTGTGATTGTGTTAACTTATTTGAAGGTATTTATACTTTACTTCCTATGTGTCAGAACTCAGAAAGACCAAAGTTCAAGTTGTGGCTCAGCCTCTAAATAGCTATGTACCTAGGCCAGTCATTTTAGCTTTACATGACTCTATTTCCTTTATAACAACTTCTAACAACTTGATAGCAAAACTCTTACTTATTTTCCTTTCTTTTACAAATCTTTTGTTTCTCTTAATTTATATTTGCACAACACACTTGTTTCATTTATAAATTTGATTTGTAATGTTTTCCTATTTCTCTTTGATAATTTACCAATCCTTGCTAATCATGCCACTTTTCCCTCCTTGATTTTTTCTCCAAATTTTATTCCTCAGTCCTTGATTCAATTTTCATTTAGATTGATCTATTCTACCTTAACTTAATTCATGTTCTATCTTTTCTCCAGTTTTTCCCAAATCCCCATTCCCTGAATTCAATCTTGATCTTCTTGATATGCCTAAATCCTTCAAAAATCATCTTGAGAATTTTATTTCCATTAAGCAGCTGATATCAATCTCTTTTTTAATCTCATTTTATGCAATATATGAAAAAAAACTGTATAAAATGTAGGTAATGATATTGCATGCAGAAGGAGACACTACTTCAGGGAAAAATTGCATGGATCTTGTTAAAGTTTTAATCACTTCACCAAAATGTGATCAATCTTACATTAGAAAATTGCACCTAATTTTAAAAGATAGTAAGCAGATAATTAAAACTTAACTAAGTCACTTGGAACAACCTGAGATTATTTTTAGTGCCAGTTCCTATGTAATGGGAAATATATAAAAACCTTGAAGCCATAATGAATTTTTCATTCCCAGAGAAAAATTCAGAAGCATGGTCATTCAGAGGATACATTATCAAATAAGGTGGACAGTATTCTGGACAAGGGGTTAGGAGAGCTAGGTTTGAATCCTCTTACGCACACAAATTCATAAACTTAGTGCCTGCTTATTAGATCTGGGGACAAGAGACTTTAATATCTCAAAAAGTTGTAATATGATCAAGTCCTTTCCAGCCTGTCCCAGACAAGTCAATATTTAAAGCTTTGGAGTTGAGATCAAGGGTTGCAGTAGCAAGACACAACAGTATTAGACCTATAGAAAAAGGGAATTCTTCAACTAGGATATCTGCTCTTACTCTGACTCATTCTCCCTCTGTTCACAAGGAAAACAGGGTTAAATAATAAATGACAACTTTTCAAACAAACCACTATCATATAAAACAAGGGATCACTAAGTACTTTCAGAGCACTCCCTCAGTCAAATATTTCAGGATTTCAAGAGTTATAACATACTTCCTCATTTATCTCCCCACCTCTTTCCATTTATAGATTTCAGATGTTGGCAGGTGTTCTTTGGCACTTTGCAGAAGATATCCTTATATACCTTCCAGCAGGAATAACTTCACAGAATCAGCCTATTGACTCTTACCGATTATGCAATATATCAGTCCTGACAGCTTTCATTTTACTTCCTGGAATGATGAGAATGCATTGTATTAAGTAACTGGCAATCAGTGGCACAAAAATAACACAATTGCTCAGGAAATAGTCCTTTGAAGTACTTTAATGTAGTTTAAGCTGCCTTATCCCAACCCAATCTAAATATATTTCAATCCACTAAGACAACAAAGTAATAGATCAAATGATTAGAAAGGGTATAGGTATTTTATTGAAGTCTCACTTCATAGGAGGTCAGATTTCTGGCTATGAACCAAGAGTCTCAAAGACACTTGGAGAGAAGAGGAGGGGAGAAGGACAACAATGCTTTGTCTCCTGAATCTACTTGAATTTACAACCTGAAGAATTACTGAACTTTCTAGTTATGCATGTATAATTTGCCAAAAAAGTTTCAAAAAAACATCATGTATGACACTATATCAGATACTTTATCATTTAAAATGAGGCCTGCTAGAGCTTATCAGCCCATTCTGTTAAATGTCTTGCAGCAAAGAAATAATGGTCGTGCAAAATAAAAAAATGTAGAATTTTAAATAAAAGGCAAATTTTCTTTTTTTCTTTTTCATTTCCTTTCTTTCAAAATTCAATTACATTGAGGATTTAGGCAGCAAAGTGGTAGAGGATAGACCTCTGGGATTGTAAGGAGGAAAATCTAATTTCAGAACCTGCTTCAGATACTTCTTAACATTGCAATTGAGCAAATTATTTAATCTACTTAATCCTTAGTTTCTCTTACCCATAAAATGAGGGTAAATAGCAATTGTGAAGACCAGAAGAGATTTGTGCAAAGAAATTTGTAGACCTCCATGTCCTGTGTCGATCTTTTTTTTTTACATAACAAAATTCAACCATTTCTACCTGCCTTTATGCTTATAGTCTATTTCTTTATCAGGGTGAGGTTTTCCATAAAGATTCCAAGAAGAACCTATATATATATATATATATATATATATATATATATATATATATATATATGCTTTTATGAACAAATATATTCATTCTACCTGCTAGTCCTAGGCTAAGAACCATTTTGGCCTATCTAAATCCACTACTTACTACATATAGTCTTTGACAAAGTCATTTCAAGTCTCACTTTCTCTGATTATTTTATCTAAACAATGAAAGGGGAGGAGTAGAAGATTTCTCATTTCCTTTCTATTTGTACATACCAGGGGCTTTAAAACACACAAGGTTATTTAAGAACAAACTGACTTCCCAGGAAAAGTAAAAGGGATACTATGCTGAAGTGGCAGATGTTTTTTCCAAATTGTATCTCTAGGAAAAAAAAAAAAACATACTCTTCTTTCTTCCACTCACATACAGTCTGAGTGGTGATATGATTTTTTTTTACTTTTTATATCCTGAATTTTCTGTTATCTACTTTTCATGATTTGTGGTAATAGAATTTCCATTGTTTAAATTATCATCATAACTCTGATGTTACACCCTGCACCTATCAGATTGACTAAAATGACATTAAAGGGGAAATGAAAAATGCTGGAGATATGGGAAAATTAAGACATTAAAGTACTGTTGGTGGACTTGTGAACTAATCTAAACATTCTGGAGTGCAATTTGGACCTATGCCCAAAGGGTCTATTTAGCAGCTATATCTTAAGGTGATCAACTGAGAATGACTTAACTATTCTCAGCAATATAATAATTCAAGACAGTTCTGAAGAATCTAGGATGAAAAATGCTGTCTACTTCCAGGGAAAGAACTAATGGAGTCTGAAAGTAGATCAAAGCATACCTTTTTTTAACTTTATTTTTCATGTGGGTGGGGTGTGGGGGGGTGTGAGTATATGTGCTCTTTGTTTTTTTTCTGCAATCTCGCTAATATAGAAATATTTTGACTGATTATGCATGTATAATCTGTATTAAGTTGTTTGCCTTCTTAAGGGGAAGAAGAGAGAGAATTTGGAACTCAAAATCTTAAGAAATAAATGTTGAAAATTATTTTTACATGTAATTGCATAAATTAAAATATCATTTTTTTTAAAAAAAGAAGCTATTGTCCTGAAAGCCTTCTTTTATGGGATTTTGTTTGCTAGCAAAATTGTGTTTAATCCATGGACTCTTTTTACTGTCTTTTGTGTGGGAGGCAGTCAGTGGCATAATAGATAAGAGTGCTGGGTTTGAAAGTCAGGAAAATGTGAATTTTATTCCAATCTCAAACACTTGCTAACTGTATGATCCTAGGGAAAGTCATTAAGCCTGTTTCAGTTTCTTAAGAAGTAAAATGAGAGGGCAGCTAGGTGGCGTAGTGGATAAAGCACTGGCCTTGGAGTCAGGAGTACCTGGGTTCAAATACGGTCTCAGACACTTAGTAATTGCCTAGTGCTGTGTGGCCTTGGGCAAGCCACTTAACCCCATTTGCCTTGCAAAAACCTAAAAAAAACAAAACAAAACAAAAAAACAAGAAGTAAAATGAGGATAGCACCTATCTTGAAGAATTGTGGTAAAGGTCAAACAAGATAATATTTGTAAAAAGTGATTAGCACAGTGCCTGGAAGGTAGTGTGTATTATACTCCTCCTTCCCTCTCATCTTCACTTCCAAAGTTATCCCATGTCAGTGAGGACTCAAGGATTGAGAAGTTTCTTGTTTATTTCTTTTACTCTTTTGTATATCTTAAAAAGTAGATATTGGCAAGTAGTGTGAATGGAGTGGAAAAACGTTTTGTCTGTGCTTTTTGGTTTCTGTTTATTTTTGTTGGTGTAAAGCAGATAGGTACAGTTACATTTTCTCTTATAAATAACATTTTAGAAAAGACAGAAAGTCAAGGAGGGTTTCATTTGTTTCATTTTTATTTAAGCTGATGAAAAACCACTTCCTTTCAAACCCTATGTTCTACTTTTATTTCAAATTAGTCATTTAACTGAATCCTCTCTTTTTTCCACTAGCTGCTGTTAATCATAATTAATCAATAGTCACTTTGTACCCATCACTTCTCCCTTAAACAACTTCCACATACCAGACACTTTCCTAAGAAGCAGAAATATAAATGCAAAGGCTAAACAATCCCTATCTTCAAAAGGCTTACATTCTAAAGGAGGAGTCAACAATCATGCATATTAAGTATATATAAAACATACAAATATATGCAAAGTAATATGTATGGTTTGGAAAGGGAGTGTGAGTCTGTGGAAAAGCAGAAAAATGAGAGATATGAAATCACGTTAAAGAGACTAGGCATATTTGATCAAACTGAGGAGGGGAAATAAGCAATAATAAGGTTGGAAAAGTACAAAGGCACCACATTATAGAAACAATAAATGTCAAACAGATATTTGCAAAAAAATATTTTTTGATGATTGTTGGTACCAGATTTGATAAGTAAAACAGCAAGTCTAGTCACACCTTGGATATTTGTCCATTTGTAGAACAAAAGATCATAAGAGATCAACTCATTCCTCATTTTTATAAGCTAAAGCTTTTATCACAGGTAGCCTCAGTAAAACTCTATTATATGCTCATGAGACTATGAAAACGGGGGATCAAATAACTTTAGTTCTTTTATTTTTTTGACAGATGATGGAAATTTAGATATGAAATTGGTTATTTTAGAGGACAAAAGAATCAAAGTAGACTACTAGAATTGGTGGTTAAAGGGGGACCTAGAGAGTAATCAAAGTATTTTAACGAGAATTTAGCAAATTAGTATGAGCTATTCAACTACTTAAGAGAAATATAGCAATCAGCAAAGCAAGATTCCAACAGTAAGGAGAACCTGAGTAGGAAACACCATTTTTATTTTAGAGAGTAGAATTACAAGGCATAAGCAGGTTATGAATCTCTATACCAAAAAATATTCACAAAATATTCAGAGCTGCTGGTTTGAGGGAGAATACTTTAGAAGGTATTTGTATGAAGGAGAGAATTAGACTGATTTTATCTAGCAAAACTAAGTAAGGTATAGCAATTGCTAACATTTATACAGAACTCTCATTTTGTGTACCTTATCCCATTTGACTTTTACTGCTACTCTGTGAGAGTTGATAATACTATCACCATCTTACAGATACAGAAACTGAGTCTGAGAGATGGTAAAAAAACTTTCCCAGAGTAAGATAGCTAGTAATATTTCATTCCTCTTGAATCCAAGTTCCCTGTTCTACCTACTACACAAATCTGCCAGTCTATATAATAGTCCATGCCATGCTAATATGATTTCTGGTTTTTTGCATGCCTTTTAGGTAATATATTTTTGCAGTGAAGATTTAGGATGGTCTCTTAATTCACAAGAAAACATAGACACTTAGAACATAGGAAAAGAAATGAAAATTGTAGCCATATCTTTAGACTACTTAGAAAGTAATCTATGATAATTGGGAAAATACTATAAACGTTTTCTTTGAACATCTGCCCTTGTTCCATTATAACAAAACTAAATCTCAAAATTCTGGATTAATCATTTCAAACTTTGCACAGATATGCTGCTAAATGCTTTCAGCAGTGCTGACTCTATTTTTATTCAACGGTTATCCCTTCCATATCAAAGGGATTAGGAGCAAAGGCACCCTAAGATGTGGAAAATTCATGTATAAATTTTTGTTCCTCCCTTCATACCAGAGAAGAAATCTGAAATTTTTTTCTTTTTTCTTTAACAAGGTGTTTATAATACCTTTATTACAAAATTTGGATTAAGTATTTTATCAAAGACTCCATATTATCTGTTGATCTTCTCATGGCATCCATGACTTCTACAAAACTCCCCTAAGATTGCTATCTAATTTCTTATGCAGAACAGCAATATAATAATAAAAAAAAAACATGCTGGGAAAAGTCTCAGTGTGGAAAGGATAGGTTTATCTTTTTAAATTCAGTAAAGTGTTGGGAGAGAACAGGGATGGGGAAGTCACTAAAATCACTTTATTCTCCCAGAGATTAAGCTATTTTTCCAGGTGGAGGGAGGTAAAAAAGGAGAGAAAAGGCAGCTCAGATAAAGCTTTGTCTTACATTCTACCAATTAGAGTTTCATGGGGGCTAATAAACCTCTCTAGGAGAAGTAATATTTAGGTCTATTGGTAATTCATAACTGACAACTAAGGTTGACACTAAACCACTTTCATCAGTTCCACACAGAGTTCAAAGAATCAAAAAAAAATATTAGAATTAAAAAGGAATTCAAATGTCAATTGGTCAAACCCAGAATCAAAGAGGAAACCTTTCAATGGCATGACTAGCAAGTTATATTACAGGTTGTACTTGAAAATCTTTGATAAAGACCTGAGATTTTATATAAACATATATATATATATATATATATATATATATGTATGTATATATAAACAGTACCTCAGTACATCTTAGTTGAAGAAGACCCCACTAATCTCAAGGTATATAACTTATTTCCATTGTCTCGGTTTCAAGACATAAAAAGCTGGACCCTTTATCTTATTGGCCTCTTCCTCTTATCTTATAATGTCAGGGAAAATCTGAGATAGCAGACCTGAGTAAGATGTTTATATTTAGTCTTTTTTAAGAGCACTTTACTAGGGTTTAATACTTCTCCCTCCCACATTCTCCTCCTTGAAAAATTGAAAAATTTGAAAAGAGAGAAAACCTTTATAACAAATATGCCCCAACTATGGTTCACCAAAAAATGTCTACATTGTCTATAATCCAAAAATATATTTCTCTTTATTTCAAGTTCATCACCTCTCAAGAAGGAAGTGAGTAGTATGCTTTAGTCTTTAGAATCATGTTTTAACATTGCATTGATCAATCCTAACGTCTTTGAAAGTTGTTTTAATCTATAATGGTATTATCATTTTCTTTAGCTCATTTCACTTCACATCAGTTTGCAGATATCTTGTGTTTTGGTTTGTAAGAAATATTGAACATAGGCAGTCCTTCAGATGAAGTTAGTAGACTATTAACTGTGACACTCTATAAGAAGCTCACAGTATTCTCTTGTGGGTCACCCTAGTGTATTAATTATTTTTTATATTTAATATTTATTTATTTTTCATTTTGTACAAATGATTTTTTATACATTAATAAAATATTCTTGTTTAAGAGTAAACAAATTGCCTCCTTTCCCCAAAAATTATAGACTCACTTGAGAGATAAAGTAAAGGGGATAGAGAAAATTTAAAATTAAAAAAAACAATAGTAATAATTGTAGGTATGGCCAGGTGGCACAGTGGACGGAGCACCAGCCCTGGAGCCAGGAGCACCCGATCCCATATCCTGCCCCTACACCCAACAATCACCCAGCTGTGTGACATGCAAGCCACCCCAACCCCATTGCCCTGCAAAGACCAAAAGAAGAAAAAAAAAGACCTAAAATAAAATAAAATAGTAATAATAGTAGGGTTGGCTGGGTGGCAGACAGAGCATTGGCCCTTGAGCCAGGAGCACCTGGGTCCAAATCCGGCCTCAGACACCCAACAATCACCCTGATATGTGGCCCCAGGCAGGGCCACCCAGCCCCATTTGCCCTGCACGCCCCCCAAAAATAATAATAATAAAAAATGTGCTTCAGTCTCTGTTCCAACACCAACAACTCTATCACAGGTGGATCACATTCTTTATGATAAGTCCATGGCAAAAGTTACTTCCATATTTTTCCACCGTTGCCATTGCTGATCACAACTCCCTCCTTTTGTATTTCTCCTCTACCATGTACTATATTTTCTCTCTCCTTTCACTCTGACTCTTCTGTAGGGTAACTGAGTGGCACAGCAGACAGATCCCCAGACCTGGGGCCAAGAGGCCCTGCACCCCCCATACCAACCCCTTAGGGCCCAGCATCCACCTGGCCCTATGGTCCAGGACAGGCCATCCAATCCCAGCCACCTGTAAGAAATAAAAAAGAAAATGTGTTATATCTGACCATTCTCCACCCATAGTCCATCCTCTCCTCTATCATTCACATCCCCCCTTCCCCCTGTCCCCCTTCTCTCCTTCTTACTCCAGATGTCTATACCCCATTGAATATATATGCTCTTTCCTCTCCTAGCCACCTCTGATGAGAGCAAAGATTCCCTCATTCTCCCTTGCCTTCCTCCCCTACCATATCATTGCAATAACTCATTGTAATAAAGAAAAATCTTATTATATGAAATATCTTGGCCTATTCCCACTCTCCTTTTTGTTTCTTTCTCACATTACATTTCCTTTTTTTCTATTGACTCCATTTTTACACCATATTTTTATCTTCAAATTCAGCTTTCTCCTGTGCTTCAACTATAAAAGATCCTTCTACCTGCTCTATTAACTGAGAAGGTTCATATGAGTATTATCAGTGTCTTTTTTCTATGCAGGAATACATGCAGTTTAATCATCATTAAGTCCCTCATATTTTTTCCATTTTCCTCCACTCTCTATGCTTCAACCTGAGTCCCTGTATCTGAAGAGCAAACCTTCTGTTCAGCTCTGGCTATTCCAACAGGAACATTTGAAATTCCCCCTAGTTCATTGAAAGTCCATCTTTTTTTCCCGTGGAAGAGGACATTCAGTTTAGCTGGGTAGTTGATTCTGTGTGACATGCAAGCCACCCCAACTCCATTGCCCTGCAAAAAAACAAAAGAAAAAAAATGACCTAAAATAAAAATAAAATAGTAATAATAGTAGGGGTGGATGGGTGGCAGGACAGAGCATTGGCCCTTGAGCCAGAAGCACCTTTTGCCTTCTGGTATATTATATTCCCAAGCCCTTTGAGCTTCCAATGTAGTTACTGCTAAGTCCTGTGTGATCCTGACTGCAGCTCCATGATATTTGAACTGTGTCCTTCTGGCTGCTTGTAATGTTTTCTCTTTGACTTGGGAGTTCTGGAACTTGTTGGCTTTTTGGGATCTCTTTCTCTGGGGGATCGGTGGATTCTCTCCATTTCTATTTTGCCCTCTGCTTCTAGGATATCAGGGCAATTTTTCTGTAGTAATTCTTTGAAAATAATGTCAAGGTTCATTTCCTGATCATGACTTTCAGGTATTCCAATAACTTTTAAATTATTTTTCCTAAATCTGTTTTCCATATCTGTTGTTTTTTAAATGAGAAATTTCACATTTTCTTCTAATTTTTCATTCTTTTGGTTTTGAAGTATTGAGTCCTGATTACTGGTAAAATACAGCAATCTCCCTAAGTTCTATTCTTTGTCTGAAGGATTTGTTTTTTATCAGAAATTTTCTTATCTCTTTTTCCATCTGGCCAATTCTGCTTTTTAAAGCATTCTTCTCCTCAATAACTTTTTAAACTGTTTTATCCATTTGACCTAAGCTGGTTTTTAGCATTCTATTTTTTCAACATTTTTTTGAATTTCCCTGACTAAGCTGCTGACTTCACTTTCATGTTTTTCCTGCATCTCTCTCATTTCTTTTCCCAGATTTTCTTGTAACTCCCTCATTTGATTTTCAAAGTCTTTTTTGAGCTCTGTCGTAGCCTGAACCCAATTTCTGTTTTTGTTTTTTTTTTTTTTGGAGTCTTTAGATGCAGGAGCTTTTGCTTCCTCATCTTCAGACTGAGTGTTTTGATCCTTCTTGGGCTCATACACAAAATATTTCTCAATGGTGATCCTCTTTTTTCTCTACTTGCTCATTTTCCCAGCCTAAGCCTGTTTTGGGGGGTACTTCCTGAGCTTTTGGGATACTCCCACAAGGATCTCAGTGTGTAAGGCTCTATCCTCCCTCCTGGTCTGTGAATGACCATATGCGACCCCCCACCACGAGGCTGAGTTGTGGGGGGTTCTGCTGTTCTATGGGGGGGCCTAGACTTTAATCAGGATCTCAATGTTGCCAGAGCCAGCATCCTGTCCCAGGGGCAGAGGACAGAGCTTGGTAGTCTCTCTTCACTCCCCTCCCTAGGTTCAATGGGCTCATGCTCTGGGGGCTCCTGCTTACCTGCTCCACCAGCTTCTGTTTCCTGAATCTGGACTGCCTTGGCCAAGCTGCTGGCTGTGTGTCCTGAGGGCTGGGCTTCGCGTGCTTGCTCTGGCAGAGGTCCCCCGTTGTTCCCCCAACTTGTACTTGATGCTTCCCTGGGCATAGATCAGGTAACTCCCCTGCTGCTGTGAGCCGTGGCTCCCAGCACCCTGGGACTGCCTCCAGGAGGCTGACGTTCTTTCGCTCTGGAGGGCCACCCCTCTGTCAGGCCGGCCCTCCAACCCCGGGGAGCAGAGCATTTCTGTTCTTTTCCAGGTTACCTTGAGTGGGAGAACTGCCTCACTGGGTCCCTCTGTGGGTTCTGTCTCTCCAAAATTTAGTTAGAGTCCTTAGTTTTAGAAGTTTTATGAGAGAGAGCCTAAGACACGATCCTCTCTTGTTGCCATCTTGGCTCTGCCCCTGTGTATTAATTAAGAAGAAAACTGACCATTACATAATTTCCTAGGGTTCAGTAACATTCCATTAGATTTATAAGCCACAATTTATTTAACCATTCCCCTATAGGTGAAAATTCTCTTGGTTTCCAATTTTGTTTTTTATGGTTTTGTTGTTGTTGGTGTTGCTAATAGGGGAAAAGTTACTATAAATATTTTTAGACATATGTGTGTTTTTCCTCTATTACTACTTTTTTGGAATATAGGCCTAGTACTGGTATTGTTAGGACGTCAAAGACTAAGCACAATTCAGTGATGTTGGGGGTATGCATACATATTTTCAAATTATTTTCAGTATGATTGGACCTATCCATAGCTCTATCAAAGATACAGGGATTTAACTGTGTTCTCTCAGCTTTTTAAAAATTTCTCTCTACCATATTTACCTATTGGATGAATATGAATTGCTTTGATTTATATTTCTGTTATTTTATATAATTATATATAGCTTGGATTTGTTCTTTTGAAAACTGAGTGCATTCTTTCACAATTATTTCATTAAGGAATGACTTTTAGTCATAAATTTTAACATGTTTTGAATGTAAAGAAGGCAGCATACTGGTGCTTGGCAACTGGATTGAAAAGAGAAAGGAGATGAGAAAGAGCAAAGGAAGTATATTAGCAGAAGTGGAGAGCACTTTGCACAACAACAAATCATATCAATAACCCTGGAATACTCAGGCGGCAAGTAACCACATCAAATCAACAACTATTTATGGGTCACCAATTCTGAGTTGGGATTTCCTGATTTGTATGGAATGTTTTAAATATAATCAAGACTATCATGATTTAAGAAAATCTAGACTGATTTAGTCTTTTTTAGGTTCAGTCCTATGTCTTCCAAAAAGTGCTCTTTTTCCCCTTAAGAAGGATGGGAATTAGGTGGGACATACCAATCCCTTGTATTAGAGTTCAGACTTGTATTCAAATGCACCTTTATTCTATGACTTCCCTTTCATCCCAATATAACTACTGCCTTTTCTTCTTTATAATTGATGCACTAGGGAAGTCATAACAAATTCCAAAGTGAATACTGGGAGCTTCTTATAGAATATCACAGCTAATATTCTACTAACTCCATCTGAAGAACTACCTATGTTGAATGTTTCTTTAAAATCAGAACACAAGATAATTCTATTGAAATGAGAGCAGGTTATTTTATAACCTCAGTTCAAGAAACAAAGAATTGAAAAAAATTAAAGTTTCTCATGACACAAGTTGATGCTTTGTTTTGTAATGAACAGTAGAGAAGGTACTCATCTCATGTTGTATACTTGCCAATGGAAAAAATGAAAAAAAAAAACAACTCTTCATAAATGTCTCAAAATCACTAGTAGCTATTTTATTTAAGCTCATTTTACTCCTCTACTTAGAGCTTTCTCGGTGCCACACCAGTCCTTTTCAGAAAAGCTCTCCCTCTAGTGGCTATGTTGACAATGACAAAAATGAGAATCTTGGTTGGGGGTGTAATCTCGTTTTATTTGTCAATATAATGTGGAAGACAATATATCTTTATTTCGTATACTTTTTTCCTAATGGGATAATGATGAGGAAATAAGACAAGTAAACATAATGATTATATGAAAAAGTCATATATCTAATGCAAGTAATAATTATCAGCAATTTGTATAAAAAGAGTAGTAACCCACCTTATATTTTCTCTCATGAGTACAGACTCATCCAATCATTTAGCATATATATATATATATATATATTATATATTAAGAATAGACATTTAAAATCAGCTGCTCCACCTTAAATAATTTATTGACTTAAATAAATATTCTCTGATAAAACCTAAAACATCTTTTACTGAGAAATATCAGTGACTCATGGTCAGTAAGTTTTTAATTACCTGTGATATGAGATTTTAAATCATTTTTGATTATTTCATTTGGTCTGGTATTTTTTAATCATAGAATTTCAAATTTAGAAGAGAACTAACCTTATAGAATCCACTACCATAATACAATTCCAGCTGGGGGCACAATGGATGTCATCAAACAATCTGGAGTAGTCCATTCCACTATGGATAACCTTGATTTTTTTCTGATGATTTTTTTGCTAAATATATTCCACTTTCATGTAAAAACATATTAAAATTAAAAAATTGTGTAGAAAATGCTCTCTCACAACCTTTCTGTTCCTTTCCCCTCTGTGAGAAGGCAAACAATTTGATATCAATTCTGATATCAATTATGTGAACTCATTCAAAACATTTTCATATAAACCATATTGCCAAAAGAAAAACAATGACAAAAAAAGAGAAAAATAAAGTTGAAAAATTGTTTGCCTTGATCTGCCTTCAGAGTTTGCTAGTTCTCCCTTTGGACCTGTAAAACATTTTTCATCTGCTTTGTCTTGAATTATTGCTTCAATCAGAGTCACTGAATCTTTCACAATTGATCATCATTCAAATATTGATGTTACTGTGCACCCAGTTTCCCTTATTCTTTTTATTTCACTTTGCATGGATTCAGATTAGTCTTCCCTGTTTTTGTTCTAAAGTCAATCTGCTAATCATTACTATTATTCCATCACAATCATAAACCACAACTGGTTGATCCATTTCTCAGTTGATGAACATAATTCTTTGCCATAACAAAAGGAGATACTATATTTTTGTCTTTTCCTTTCCTTTTTTTTTTTCTCTTTGAGATATAGACCTAGTAATGATACTGCTTGGTCAAAAGGCATGCATAGATTTATAGCCCTTTGGGCATAATTCCAAATTATTCTCCCAAAGAATGGTAGGATTAGTTCACAAGTCTACCAAAAATTCATTAGTGTTCCAATTTCACCACATCATTTTCATCATTTGTTATTTTCTTTTTCTGTCATGCTAGCCAATATGGTAGGTGTCGATGTTTTTTCAGAGCTGTTTTAATTTGCATTTCTGTAATCAGTAATTATTTAGAGCAGCTTATGTGACTATTTATAACTTTGATTTCTTCCTCTGAAAACTATCTGTTCACATCCTTTAACCATTCATTAACTGGGGAATGACTCATGTTTTTATAAACTTTGCTCAATTCTCTATAATTGAGAAATGAAGTCTTTATTAGAAAAACTTAATGTACTCCCCCCCCTCCCTTTTTCGTGGGTTTTCTTCTAATTTTGGCTATATTAGTTTTATTTATACGAAACCTTTTTAATTTAATGTATGAAAAAATAATTCATTTGACTTCTCATGATTCTCTCTATCTTTTGTTTGGTCATGAACTTTTCTCTCATCCATAGATCTAGCAGGTCCAATTTTCCATGCTTCCTTAATTTAATTATGACATCACATTTTGTGTCTGTTTTGACCTTATCATGAGATGTTGTCTATGATTCATTTCTTTCAAACTGCTTTCTGGTTGTGTCAATATTTATGTCAAGATTGTTGAGTTCTCACCCCAAAAGCTTGTATCATTGGGTTTTATCAAACCCTAGACTACTGTTGGCGATTTACTACAGTGTACCTTGTGCTTAATCTATTCCATTGGTGGTGCACCATACTAATTCTTATCCAGTCCAAGATTATTTCAATGATTACCTCTTTATAACACAAATTGAGATCTGGAAGAACTAGACCACCTTCCTTTACATTTTTAAATTAATTCCCTTGATATTGGTGAACTTTTATTCTTTCACATGAATTTTTTTTCCTAGATCTATAAAATAATTCTTTGGTAGTCAAAATTAATTTGGGCAGAATTGTTATTTTTATTATATTACTTAGGCCTATCCCTGAGCAGTGAATATTTCTCCAGTTGTTTACATCTGTCTTTATTTGTGTGGTAGGTATTTTGTAAATGTGTACATATACTCCCTGAGTTTGTATTGGCAGGCAGATTCTCAACTATTTAGTGTTGTCTGAAGTTAAGATAGGTCTAATTCTTTGGAAGATTTTTTTTTTCCTTACCTCAGAAAAACCTAAGCACAAACTTGCTTTTTTTGTAAGACCCACCCAATGTTCCTAATTCTTCCCTCTGGGACTAAAAGAATAATTCTAATCCCTTTAACACATGACATATTTCACATACTCAATTGAAATGATCTAGTCACATTAAGCCATCTCATTTCCAAGCTAAACATTCCCACTTCCTTCAACTAGTCTTCATTTCAGAAGAAATTTCAGATCCTTTAAAATTTTAAATCTCTCCCTCCCCCCATACTCTCAAGTTTATTATTTTTTTTTGTCTATACTATTAAACACAATACTTAAGTGGGGTCTCTCCAGGTTAGAGCACAAAAAAAATTATCAGAGAAGCAAAGGATCCTGTACTGAGCTGAAAAATATAGAAGCTATCTGAATTTGATAAATGAAGAAATGGACAGTTAGAAAAGCTAAGAGTTCCCCAATGTCATAGTCTTTCAAAGACTGAGTCAATATTCCTGGAACCTCTACTTTCAATGCAGTCCCCAAGTACACTACCTTTTATAACTACTATATCCTAGAGCTGACTCATACTAAGCTTACAGTACTCAAAAATCTCCATATCTTTGTCATTTAGATTAATGTCTGACCATACCTCCTCCATCATGAAATTGATTTCTTGTATTATATATATCTGTGTGCATCTAAAATTTCATCTTATAAGATTCAGTTTAATTTAATCTTGCAATATCCTTTTGTATCATAACTCTGTCATTTCTTGTGCCATGATTAAAAGTTCCAAAGAAATCCAAAAACATTGTAACTGGAGGGAAAGGAAAAGAAAACCTGTACTAAGAATCTTCTTTAAATAGAGACCTTAGGGGTCCCTGACCCTGTCCTCCAGGAAGAGGATCCAATCCGAGGATCCCAAGGGATAGCTAACTGTCAGGGTCATCTTTGAGAATAAAGGACAAACAACAATGTCAGTTACTTGAGCACTGGAGATTACAGATTACTTGGGCCAGGTGAATTAAGTTCTTTTCTCAGTACTTCATTTTAACTACTTAATAAATGATAGTTAAATCTGTCTTACTGGTCTTGGGTGTAGCTCTTTATTAGCCATTTTTTTCATGTTCTTTAGAATCCAAAAGTCATTTTCCTTGAAAGGAAAAAAAACAGGAGTAAAATGAGAATTGAGCAGCACTGTGTTCTCTAATGCTATCTGTTATCATTGCTTCTATTTCAAGCGGTGGTCTTATCATTTATCAATCCTCCTTTACCACAAATTTAAGCCAGTGATCCTCAAAGTGTGGACTGAGGTGACTCTTTTAGGGGGCCCATAGGTCAAAACAAATATTATACTTATCCAATACAGCAAATATTCATAGATTTAACCCATTTAGAAAAGTTCTGAGAAGGGAAAGTGGTCCTCAATAACTTTTTTATTGTTGCTTTGGGTCTTTGTTTTTTTTTTTTTTTTTTGGTTTTTGCAAGGCAATGGGGTTAAGCGACCTGCCAAAGATCACATATCTAAGTAAGTATTGAGTGACTGACGCTGGAATTGAACTCAGACCCTCCTAACTCCAGGGCTGGTGCGCTATCCACTGTACCACCTGACTACCCCTCTCATTTTTTTTTTGCCTCAATAACGTTTAGGAGTGTGAAGAAATCAAACAATTTGAAACAACTGAAAAAACAAAATAGAACAAAACAAAAGCATTTTGTTTTCTTTGGATGTCTCAGTCAGTTTTAGATAATTCTAATTTTTATGCTCCTGACATTGCTTTTAGAAAAGCATTTCTTCTACTTTGCACCTATCAGATTGACTAACATGACAGAAAAGAAAAATGACAGATGCTAGAGGAGATGTGGAAAAATTGGGACATGAATGCATTGTTGATGGAGTTGGGAACTAGTCCAACCAATCTGGAGAAAGACTTGGAACTGTGCCCCAAGACTATAAAATATCCTTTGACCCAACAATATCTCTGCAATATACCAAAAAGACAAAAGAGTTTATTTGTACAAAAATATTTATAGCAACTATTTTTAAGATGGATAAATCCAGAAACCAAGGGAATGGCCATCAATTGAAGAATGATTGAAAAAGTTATTGTATATGATTGAAAAATATTGTGCTATAAGAATTGACAAGTGAGTTGGTTTCAGTAAAACCGGGAGAGATATATGAATTGATGCAAAGCAAAGTAAGTTGAACAAGGAAAAAGTAGACACAGTAACAGCAAAATTGTAATGATAATCAACTGTGAAAGACTAAGTAACTCTGACTAAGATAATAATCCAAGGTACTTCCAAAAGACCCATGATGAGTAATACCCTCCATGTCCAGAGAGTGAATTGTGGACCTCTGAATGCAGATTATAGAATGATCTTTTTACTTTATTTTTCTTATTTAAATTTTGTCTCTTTCTTTTGTGATTTGGCTTATATTGAAATATGCTTTTCATGACTTCACATGTTTAATCAATATGAAACTCCTTGCCTTTTCAAGGAGGAGGCAATTGTAGGGTATGGGGAGAATTTGGAATTCAAAATCTTAAAAATTGATGTTAAAAAATTTATCTGCAATTGGAAATTATTTAATGAAATAAATAAACTATATTAGAAAAAAAAGAAAATATTTTATTAACCACTTAGTATGTGCAAATTTTGATTCTAAGATCTGAAAATAAAATAGAAAGAGTAAGACAATCTCTGTTCTCCAGAAGCTCATCTTCCAATGGACAACACATGTAAAAGATTCCAGCTGCAATTTATACAGAAAGGTTTAATGGTCTTTGGGGTGCAGCAGCAAGACAGATGATAATATCATTTCTTTAATGGCATTTCCACTGATGAAGTCATACTGGTTTATGTTGTTGAACCATTTGAGAGGGCAAAGAACTTTGGTGACAAGGACTTTCTTTTTTTCTCAAACTGCAGTAGCTGAGCCTGTAGCACCTTTAGGAATTGTTGCCACCTAGCATATGTACAAGTATTCCTTCCCTCTCCCCACCCCCCAAAGAAGAATTATTGTTAAAATAAATTTTATTTCATATTTTTCTGTCTACTCATGCCTTTAAAACACAGTTCTTACTCAGTTCTATTCTTTTCATCAGAAAATTATTTAAAAGATTTCTCCTCCCTTAAAGATTAATTCCCTCCCCCTTGCCTCCATAGTTTTATATTTGTCTCCACAAGAAAGGTTATTCTTAGTTGTAAATCTCTTTCTTTTGCCTATTGGAATTTTGTATTTATAGATCTTCTCTCATCCAAAGTAGAATCTTGAAGGTCAAGTCTGTTGTTGCTTAGTACTTGAACTGTTTCTTTCTGGATGCTTGAAATATTTTATTTTCTTTGTTGTGGAAGCTCTGCTTTTGGACTATGATATTCCTAGAAACTTTCCTTTTGGGATTTTGATCAGTAGGTTATTAGTGAGTTCTTTCTTTCTTGATTTTGTCCCCTGGGTATAATAGCAGTTTTCATTTGTGATTTCTTTAAATATTCTATACAAAATTTTCATTTTTGCTATTTTTATTTAATCATTGTTTTATAGGAGTTTAATTTTTAATAGATTCTTCTTGTACTGTTTCTAGTCAGTTATTTTTGATGTCACCTTTTTTAATCTCCTAATTTTTTTAGTTATTCCTTGATATTCCATGGTGTCAACAGTTTTCATATGACCTATATTTGTTTTTTGAGATGTATTGCTTTAGTAAGGTTTACAGCTTTTCATTTTAAGCTATTTTAAAGCTTTCTCTATCTGGTTCTTTCCAATTGAATATTTATTACATCATTATATTTATTACATCTCTTGTTTATTTTTTCTAAGTATTCATGAAGGCCTTGTGGAAAATTCTTTTTTTCCCTTTGGTTTTCTATTAACACTATGGAGTTTCTTTTTCATCATGGGGAATCTCTAGACCAATATGATTTTTTAATTCTTGCTGATATCTTTTACAGTTTCCCAGCTCTTGGTGAGGACCTTAGTCTCTTTGATAGTATTATACCCCTCCCCTTATTCATCATGGCATTTAAAGAAAAATTGAATTTTAATCAGATGTCCTGAATTCAAATTCTGATCTTTTTTGCTTATTACCTTTAAGATATAGGTCAAGTCTCCAGATCTCAGATTCCTCATCTAGAAAATCATGGGATGAGAATAAAGGATTGCTTTTATGTGCTTGATCCTATACTGACCTCTAGGAAAGGATTATTAATTTTTAAAAATCCTATTATTTTATAATATAATGTTATTTCTTATCCATTGCCTTTTTTAAAATACTAAAGATGATTAATTATTGAACATGCACATGATTCTAATTGCAATTTCTCAAACCATCTTTAGAATCACTTTTAGAAACAGTGGCTTATTCTTTTGCATATTTTCAGTGATGTGATATTTTTTCAGGTAAGTGTGAGGTTTTGAGTGGAATTTCTGAATGTACAAAAAGTTATAGAGAGCTAAATCTGGTCAATAAATTAGTAATAAGGTTGAGTAACCATTTGGGATTAAAACAAAAAGCAAGAATTAGGTGTGATTATAAAACAGATTGATTTACTGATATAGTTTGCATACTTAGACTTGTACATTGATAATTAAGGCATTCTCAAAGAAGAGTTTTAAAAACATTTTCACATGGACATAATTATAAAAATAAATATGTAGCCTTCTAAAATTACTTGGAAGGCAACATCTGAATGTATAAGTTCTGATTGACTTGTTTAAGAAAATGTAGTCTCATTACTTTATAGTCATATTATATATAGGCATATATATGTATATATATATATATAATATATATATATATATGCATTAGGATTTTTGCAAAGCAAATGGGGTTAAATGGCTTGCCCAAGAACACACAGCTAGGTAATTATTAAGTGCCTGAGGTCGAATTTGAACTCAGGTAATCCTGACTCCAGGGCTGGTGCCACCTAGCCACCCCTTTATTATATATTTTTTAAAGTTATTGGGGGGAGAGCAAGAGAACCAAGGGCTAAGAAGAAGACTTCAATATCTATGATTCCATCAAGATAGAGAACTCTTGTTGCAGCAATTCACACTACCACTGTAGTTAGGCCACTCCTTTGCAACTTCTGGTCTTAAAGAGTTCCTTTGGACCAATAAAAGATAAAAGACCTGTCTATTTTAACACAGCCAATATAGCTCAGGACTGAATGAAAATCTTCCTCACTCCAAGTTCAGATCTCTGCCCACTTATCTTTGCTTACTGATAGTAATAATTCACATTTCTGTGGGACTTTGACATTTATAAAGCACTAGAGCAGAAGTGTTATTTGAAGATAGGAACAAATCTTAATTAAAAAAAAAAACTCTGATGTTTTATCATAACCTAAAGGTGATTGCACTCTCAAAAGTAATTCTAATGGAAGACAACTTTTAACATATTTTATAGAACTGGAAAGGTTTCAGGCACTCTTTTAACTGCAGACTTTGTCTGCTGGCTAAGAACCAGTCTAGTTAAGCATGGAGAGACTCATTTCCAGTAAACTAGACAACTCAACCATGGTAACCCAAGGAACAATGAAAAAAATGTCCCCTTCATTCAGTACAGCCCTTTTCAGTTTCCATGGTCTTAGTTATGGAGTGATAGAATAGAGGATAGAGAGTCTTCAGAGTAATATGTATTTTAGAAAATCTACAAGTATAAGTTTACCTATTGGTATTTTAAAAGTAAGCAAATTGTCCACTGCCCCATGAACCATATTAAATCTTGTCATAAATGGAACCAAAAGATTTTAATAAGTAGCAACTAGAAGGACTGGTCACTAGAAGATAAAGGACTTAGTAGAATTATTTTTGTATCATAGTTAAAAATCAGTAAAAAACATAAATTCTTGGGATATTAATGATGAATATAATCAAAACAATGACTATAGAGTTGATTCTAGCTAATACACTTTCATGTATTCCAGAGGATGAAAATATACAAACTTTTAAAAGATCCTGACAGCATCTTTTAAACCTAGTCCTCATATGAATGGAAATTTGATTATTTTAATGTGATGGTTAACCAAGGAGACAATGATAAATATTACATTGAAAAATATGATTCAGAATTTTTTTAAAAAGGATATGTGAAAAGGTGACTCAGAAGATAGTAATATTTTTTTAAGAAGAAAAAGTTAAAAGGACCTGGGCATGAGCACAAATCCATATTGTAGAACATGAAGTAACGGTATCTTAATGTATAACAAATGATTAATTATTAATGCAGGAATCACCACTTGAAACTATCAACCAAGAAAAGCAAAAATCAAAATTAATACCATATTAGAAGAAAGAATGTTAATTTGATGTGGTTAAATATCTATCGCTTTTATTAAATGCTTAGTTTACTAGAAAAAAGATAAATAGATAAAAATAAAGATTTTGACTCTGTTTGCTAATATATCTTAGAGAAGTTTAACCAATGAAAATGCCAGTGGTTGAAAGCACTGGCAAAAAAAAAAAAAACCCTGGGTATTGGGAATTTACAGGGAGCAGATATGCAAAATATTCCCTAGAACTCAACCTGTGTTGCAACAGGAACTGGACAATAACATTCTTAGGTCAATGAGGAAAATGTGTTCCTGCTCTTTCCTTAGAAAGAAGTGGGAAAAGATACCATTAGTTTAGAATAAGGGTTGTGCTCAAATGTATGAATGTTGCAAAAGAGAGATAGCTGTGGACTTGAGGTTGTGTTGTTAGGTAATTGCCAATTATTTCTCCGAAATAAAGAAAGGGTTTCAGAGTAGTTATTCTTTCTTAAATAAGAAAACTGACCCAGATGTGATAAAAGAAAGCACATGTATTTAAAGGTAGTATTGGGGTTGAGAGCTTAAAAGTTCATGAGTAGTGGGAATTGATCAAAGGAACCTGAAATCAGTAGGCTGTTTTATTATTAAAACTTAAGAAAGTGGAGATCACCAAATGTGACAGTTAAAAAAAAAAGAATAATTGAATGTTTCGGCTGATGAATATTGGAATTTGAAAGGGTAGAACTAGCAAATTTTAACCAGATACTAAGTATGCTGGTTCAAGTACTGCTTTGTTGATTACAAAAAGCATATGACTTGGTGGAACAAAGTGTGGGTTTTAAAGTTTTTTTCAAAAGTTCTATCTATCTATCTATCTACCTATCTATCTACATATATGTGTGTTCATATAAATATAATATATATGTACATATATAGGAAATATGTATGTATATATAATGAATATGTGTGTTGCAAAATAATGAGAATGATAAATATCTAACATTTCTATAGTGGCTACTATGTGCCAGAAACTGAGCTATACTTTAAAAATTATCTCATTTAATCTTCACAACAACCTTGGGACATTAAAAGCTATTACTATCCTCAGTTTATTGATTGGGGAACTGAAGCAAACATAGGTTAAGTGACTTGCACAGGGTCACAGGAAGATAAATCTTCCTGATTTCAGGCTAGTTACTCTATCCTGCGTCCTATCTTCCTGGCCTAATCCTATAAAATTCCATGATCAATGAAAGTGCAGTATTATTTACTTCATAAACCCCTTAACTGTCAGTATCATGTCACACATAATACAATAAGACTGTCATTTATTTTGCCTGTATATGTGTGAATATGCATGTGTTTCAGCTTAGCTCATCATTCAGGATTAAAGAGAAAATGCACAATGAATCCAATATATTAAAGGAAAGCAACTTTGAAAGATTCAAGAACTATACATTGCTCAATATCAGTTACAACTCTAGAGGACTGAAGATGAAGCATGCTATTATGTAGATTTGATTTACTTGATACTTATTTTCCCCCAAGGGAGGTTTGCTCTTTTGTGTTGTTTTGTTTGTTCTTATTTGGGTAGGACAGGAGGAAATTAGTAATACTAAGAAAATTATACTATTTTTAGTAATACTTAAAAAACACAATCAAGAGTTTCACTGAATCACTTTTAAGTGCATAGAAAAAAAGAAGGAAATTCAGACAGAGATATAATCAAATGTGTTGAACTTTTCATATACTTTAAAATATAAAATATGTGTATTAGTGATTTGTGATCATATAATTCTCTTTTCTATTTATTCTTTGCTATAAAAATGTTGATAATATCAAGTGCAGGACAACAAAAAAATTTAAAATAATCCAAGAAAAATAAGATATTTAAAGAACACCTCCTGATTGCCTCGAATATTAGACATATTTGAACGACAACTCATTGAGTTAGATTTCTCATTAGATAAACTTTGGCTATCAAGGGAAATGGAAAATAAGTTGGCCTTAAAATGGATAGGAAGAAAACAGCAAGCTAGGTTTCATTTGGGAACTTGTGTAGAACATTCTCAATATGCTCCCCTGCCACAAAAACTCATCTCTGCAACCAATATATTCTTCAAGAAATCACATATACTGCCAATTGTAAAACATCACAATTTCAGAAAAATCAAAACTGTGGCTGTATCAAACATCTATGGAATCATGGTCAAGTCACTTAAATTTTCTGTGCTTCATCTTGTTCATGTGAACAATGACTAACCAAATAAATCTTGAATCACTGGGCATACAAAGGAAAGCAAAAAACAAGTCATTGTTTTCAAGGTCCTCATGCTCTAATGGAACTTGAGAGGGAAAAGCTTTATTGTTTTTAAGGACCTAGGAAAGTGCTACATCAGAAGATGGCATTTGGTCTGATTCTTCAAGAAAAGAGAGATTCTAAGATGCAAAGATGAAGAGGGAGATAATTTCAGACTTGGGGATAGCCAACACAAAGACACAAAGATGAGAGATAGAGCGTATAAGTATATAAGTGACAGCTATTAGATGAGTATTGCTGGTTTGTATAGAGTTCATGAGACATAAGAATACTGGAAAGGTAGAAAGGGAGCAGTTTCAAAGAGTTTAAATGATGAACAAAGGATTTTATATTTGATCCTAGACATAATAAGACATCACTAGAGTTTATTGATATGTGGGGGGGGTGGGGGGTTTGGCCCTGACATGATCAGACTTGACTGAGCTTTAGGAAAATCACCTAAACAACCCTGTACAGTACTGATTGGAGTAGGGACTAGGGTCAAGGAAGGGAAATCAATTAGAAAACCATTGCAATATGATCCAGCAAGTAATAGTAAGAGCCTGAATAAAAAGAGCTTAATAAATCTTAAAAAGAGGCTGTAATATGTTACCAACAATGACTTTTGTGGAAAAAGTGACAAGAAAAGATATTATCAAGTATATATATGATGCGAAAATGAAGTGTATAGCACATATAGTTAGACCAGATGGATAGATCTGTGCTAAGCAGATCTCCAAAAAATAAGTGAAACCTAGAAAAGGAACTTCAATGCAGAAAGTCAATATCTCATGTATGACTTAAAAAGAAAATAAATAAGGATTAAATAAGAAAAAAGATAGGGAATCAAAGTGTCAAGGGCATTGAGGTTCAGAGATCGAATGGTTTGACTAAGTTAAATGGCAAAATCAGGAGGACTAGGACCAAGATCCTCTGACTCCAAAGACAAGTACTATTTTCATTATGCCATGTTATCTCAACTATGCTGCATGTATAGTGAAGTATATATCTTAGGTTATAATATGTCCTTCCAAAAAAGAGCTTCAATAAAAATTAATAAAATTCAACTTACTTGCCACCAAACAACTGGAGTTGGCTTAAATCCACAGTGATATTTTTCTAACAAAATTACCCTCCAGCCTTCCAATATTCCAAGAAATTTCTATTCTTTCAGTTCATATGAAGAACATTTTGCTTCAGATAATTATGTCCCTGCAAAAGCAAACAAGTAAAAAATATAATTATAACAAAACAAGACTTCTCTCTCCTCTAACCATCAGCCAGGGCCATTTTTACACTCTAAGAATACAATGGTTCTTTTTCTTTCTCTTTTTCTCCCCCTTTGCTGCTATATTACCTTTATCATACCTTCTTTTTTCATAATAGATGAATGAGCTACCTGTATTTGCTAAAATATTAATAACATTGTAGTGATTGTGAGAAGAAAAATTCTTTTTCTCATTTATTACAAGAAAAGAGAATTTTTTTTTGCCTTGGAAATAAATCTACTTTGGTGGTATGAGATTTTCCTTTTACTTATGCACTCAAAATTTATTTTGGAATTTTTGAAAAATGTCCATCAAACATTAAAGAACTCCAACTAAAAATAATGTAACAGACCTAAAACATCATATATAATTTAATATTTTCACAAGGTACTCTCCCCTCACCCCCACACACACAAACACAGACACTTCTACACTTCTTTAGAGATGCTAACAAATAATGGGGCAACTAGACTCTTTTACATAAAATATGAAAAATAAAGAGTTCCTTGTTTTAGCAGAGAATTTGGCTGCTGAGAAGCTTTTCATATAACTTTTTGAGCCCTAGACTCAAGCACTTTGATGTGTTTTGATCAGCATTTTCTTCTAAATCAGGGAAGGGAACAGAGAGAGAGAGAGAGCTTTTTCTACTTTAAGTTCCTTAGGGCATGTTTGTGCCATTTCAAACTTCAAAGGAGAAGAAATGGTATCATATTCAAATTTATAAAAAATGTATAGCTTTTGACAAGCTTGCATGCTGACTGTATTATATACAAATATGGCTTGAGCAGGAAATAAATTTCTGAAGAATTAGTGATACAATTAAGAGACTAAAAATATTTTAATAACAAACAATGTAAATATAAAATCTTTGCTATTTCTCCATAGTTCTCTTAATACTTTTAAAATCACATTTTTAAAATCATTTTACAATTATCATCTGAGATGGTTTCTAATACTGAAAGCAATGATCATTCATCATCAAAGTTGCTTTCAATCAAAGTAGAGAGTATTTCAGGGCAACAGGTATTTCCCCCAGTGTAGCTGGCTTATATTCTGAGTCCCTGGATGGCTGGGGAAGAGTGGACAAAGGGAGCATTAACAGTTCAGAGCCTGTTCTTAGATATTCTACCAATTTGATAAGTATTATTTACAAAAAAAAGCACAACACTTTAAAAGGTAAAGTGTAAAGGTAAAATATCATTATAATTATGGATTTGCTTCAAAGGAAAAGATGATTCTAAAATGAGGTTCAAAAAGTTTACATATATAGACACATGTACATATGCTTAGAGAGAGAAAAAGAAGTGTCTATATATATATATGTATCCATGTAGATGTATTTATAGATGTAGATATATTCATATATTTGTTGAAAAGCATTATATAAAAGTAAATAAGTAGTTTTGATGTGAGGTCAGGTGGAAACAATTGATATTTCTGTTTTTGAACTTCATTGTATCTGTCATCTTTTCAGCAGCAACTTTTTTGAGAAATAAACATTAAAATTCAATCATAGAAGAATTTTTTTTCACTTATAACTGGTCATTGTAACAATTTCAGAGTTGCTTCTCTGTTTCCCCTGGTGTTCCAAATGTGAATAGCATTGAAGTGTTAGTCGCAGCAAAAGAAAAAAAAAATAAATTCACAGCAGAGCAGCCTTGGGCAAAATATTTATAACTATGAGGTATAAACAGAGGAAATTTTTAAATCTAGAAAGTATGAATATTCATGTAACATTTATAAATATATATCCATGTGTATAGAAGAATGATCTGAGTCATTAATCAACAGATCTCATAGATGGTTCTTTAAAGTTGAGAACAATACCATCCTGGAGTTACAGAATGCCAGCAGATGTCACACTGGAACTGTGCCACAGATCTTGCAACATGCACACATGTGCATGCATGCATGCATTTATACACACTCACATATCAGAGCATATATTATCAAATGTTATAGCTGGGAAGAAGGATTAGAAAAAAATCACCAGTTGTATATGTAGAAAACTTACTTAAATATTTGCATTTGTAAATAGTTTGTAAAAAGAAATACAATTATCAAACTAGATGATACTATATCCAAGTCATGGATATTTTGCATCAGATTTTTAGTCAAAACTTCTTTCTTTTGTCCTTTCCTTTTTTCCTTCCTTCCTTCTTTTCTTTGTTCCTTCCTTCCAACCTCCCTTTCTTCTTCTTCTTCTTGTTCCCTTGCTTCTGTCTTTCCTTTGACTCTCCCTTCTTTGAGCATTTCAGAAATATTTTAAATTTGTTAGTTGACTATTTTTCTCCCATACACCAGGAATGTAATAAAACATGTTCTGGGTAATAGCAGAAATGAAAAGATCTGAATAGGAATAATGAAAAATTTAAAGTGCACTGAACTCTAAAGTTTATCATTAATGGGAGTCCCCAAATGTTATCACTAAATGATAAAAAAATAATCACCTTTTTCATAACCAAAAGTAACTATGTGGAAAAGAAAAATATGCAATATATATATATATATATATATATATATATATATATATATATATATATAAAACTAATATAATATTTGCAATATCTTGAAAATTAATCCTGGGGTTTAAAATAAAACTGTGGACATTCTGGTTTTAAACTCTATTAGTGAAGAACATTTACAATCTGTTTAGGAATTTCATGTTTATTTTTGCTTCCTCAAGACAACAATTTATTGAGGTTCTCTGCATATTATGTTGTTTTGTTCTTGAAATGTTCAATGACTGACATTTAAGCTTTGTGGTATTGGAAACCGCATACCATTTTTATAATAGTATATAATGCTTAAATTCATCTTGTAGATTACAATATACAAGGAGCACAGGCACAGATAAATAATAACATTGATAAATAAAATGAAGAATACCTTTTCTCATAGTTATCATTATTCTGAGTAGAATATGTCTATTAATACAATAATGGGTCAAGTGTTATTAATTTTTTATAATTTTTGTTATTTATATATATTATATATTTGTAATTATTATGGAGGTCATGGAAAAGCTATACAAAACTAGTTTATTTTGTTCCTTACAAAGCAATGCCTCTCTACTTAATTTCTAATATTATTGAATTTAAATTAAAGATGCTTTTTAATGAATTTTACTTTCTTCTAAAAGACTTCTGAAGATGTATTTTTGGCAGTCCTCTGATATTTTATCAATTATTTATTTTAATAAATAAGATATATGAATCAATATTATATGCATTATCTATGCTAGCTGTAAAATTATAGGGTGAGTTTTGAAGTTTTTAAGAGGATAGAAAACCAATAGGTTCTGTACCCAAAATCAAGAGATTAGAGTTTAAATATACATATTTCATATTCACAAACTGTCTTTTTTAGACAACAGCTTGTGTTCTCTCATCTAAAAAATGAGAATAATTGATACTTATACTACCCACCTAGGTTAAGAGGGGGTATGAAGGAATGTTATCTATATCTTAACGGGTTTTAAAATGTGTTTTAATAATTAATAAACACCTGATAAACAGAATGAATTACTTTTTGAATTATCATATCATCATTAAAGTTCACCACAATTTTTTAAGGAGGTATAAAAATGAGGAGCTAGAACTGATAGTATGATAGCATGATTTGCCTTCTGTTAAAGAGGAGCTAAATCATGTCCAACTCAAGTCCCATGCTATCTCCCAAGAGGTATAAGAGCATTTGTCATTTAACTATGGCAATCTTAGCTGTTTTTCAGTACCTAAAGGAAATGCCAGATTTTTTCCTTCTTCACTGTATTGAAAATATTATTTTCTTTCTCTAGATCCTATGGTACTTTCTCCTGCTCTTACAGCAATTAATTCTATATATCTGTGTACAATTGAATCCTGTAATTTTTTTGTCTTGGATGAGAGGTCCCATCAGTAATAAATCAATCTTTAAAAGCATTTACACAAATCATATATATATATGTATATACATATATATACATATATATGTAAATATCTAAAAAATTTAAATTTCTTATGAAATATATTTAATTATATAATTATTCAAATACAAGTACACACTTGAAATATAATTTCCAAAGAAAATATTTGTTAAAATAGATTATTAAATAGAGATGGACTTGTGAATCATCTGATACACAGGATTTCTTTGTCAAAAAGAATTCAATAAATTCCCATCAGACAGGCAGTATTAGTATGGGATAGCTGCCAGGACATGTTGCATAGCATTAAATATTAGGAATTTCTAAATCTTTGCTTTTCCTATTCCATTCCATTTCTGTATTCCATATACTCCTCAGTACCTCACAATTTACAAACAATAGTAAACATACCTTATTTTCTCTGCTGTAAGAGTAATATGTAAGGCTGGGGCAGTTAGGTGGTACAGTGGAGAGGCCACCAGCCCTGGAGCCAGAAGGACCTGAATTTAAATCTAATTTCAATGTCTTTATGCTTATTAATCCTGATGGTCTCACATTCAGGGCCATCTTCAGTTGTCCAGAATCGTATCTGGCCATTGGACCCAGATGGCCTCACTCAAATCCAATTCACATACATGTCATAGTATCACCTTCCCAATATCATGGTCTTCTTTGAAAATGAAGGACAAACCACAATAAACAATATGTAAGGCTTTTCAGAATTATAATACAGTTTTTTCAGTAGTTTTTGGCTTTGTTTTATCTCTTCAAGATCACCAACTTGAATTGTCTTATGACCACAATTAAAAAAAATGTATTTGGCTAGTCATTTCAAATAGGCCAATAGTTTTATCTCCTACCTACCCATCCCTATCACCCCTTCCATTACTGCCTTCTTTGAAAACAGGTAGTAAGTAGTCAAGCTGCTGAAAGTTTATGGCAGAAAGCAACTGTGTGTTACTCTCTAAACAGAGAGTAAAAGAATGGTTTCTTTTCTTACCTAGATGATGATAATATATACAGTTAAGAAGACACATCTTTCTTGTGAGACATAAACACAGAGAGGCAGTTTTAAGAAACCTGGGATGAAAAGGGGATATCCAAGTATTAAAGGGAAATTGACCCTCATAGGGCCTGTCCTGAAGAATGCAGAAGACACAGGGAACTCAAGTAAGTATTCTGCTCATACTGTCCCCAAGAGCATAGATCATGAGGGTACCAGGAGAAAGGAGAGGACATGCAAGAAATTGTCAGTAGTAGAGGAGTAATTGGTCTTGATCACATGTGTTTCTTAGAAATGTATAATGTTACCAATTTGATTTTGAAGTTTGCCAGTTCTATCCATTATTTAAATTTGTGAGAAAGGGCACCTCATATTTATTAGAAGGAATATTTTATATTATGTCATCTTAGTTAATGATTTTGCTTTGATGATTTCTACCAGCAAACTATTAAAGAGGAATTATGAGTTTATTACTGTAGACTTACTGAGTACATTGTCCCTGAGGTAATAGCTGTTCTCTGGGACCCATCCCCTGAAAGTATGAATTGGTCTGGTAACCCCCTGGAAAGCATGCTACAAAGACATCATTGGTCCCCTTGGAGAAGGCATCTTCAATTAAGTAGTAGGGCTAGAAGTCTGATTACAAAGTTTAATAATAGCCTGGGAAGTGAGTTAGTGAAGGCAATGAGGAAAGAGCTTTTTCAAGGAGTTTACTTGTGAAGAAGAAAAGAATCATAGGCTAACTCAATAGGATATTAGGATCAAATGAAAATTTAACACAGGAGAAAAACTTTGTCCATGTTTAAAGGCTGCTGGAATGGATCCAGTTGATCAAGAGAAGTTGAAAATTATTTTTTAAAAGGACAATTGAAGGGGCACCCTGCCAAGAGAGGATGGTGGCATAGAGAGATTTGTGTCAGCAAGGATAAAGGCATCTCATTCTCTGACATTAAAGAAAAGTAGAAGAGGATAGGAGATCATGCTGAGGAGAATTGAAGTGTGGAATTGGAGTGGGAAGCTCCCCACAGATACCCTCAATTTTTTTTCAGTTACACTATTTATGCTCTGTTCTGCTATGTAGAGTCCACAAATGACTAGAAAATGAGGAAATATGACTGTGTAACACAAATGAGAGACAACAGATCGACAATAAAACAAGATCAAAGATTTTAGAGCCTGAAAGTTCCTCATATATTCACAATCCCAATGATTCATAATCACATGATCACATTTGATCTATTTTATTTTTATTATGAAATTAATATTCATCAATAACTATGAACATTTCAATATTCAAAGAAAAGCAAAAAAGAATGTTTACAAAACTGTGAAACTCTATAGGGTACAGTTTTTTCCACCTCACTACATATTATTTGATTTTTTAAAAATATAATTCAGATTTAACATACTGCCAGGCTTGCCTGTGCTACTTTCTGAGCACTCTTCTGCATTTCTCTCTTTTCTGTGAAATGATTCAATGAAACACATTTATTGCTTTTTTATTTTACTTTTTAGTATCACACTCTCCCAAAGAAGAGAAAAAAAGAAAAACCCTCCCTTTTAAGAAATATCTACAATAGAAATATTCACATTAGATTATACAAATTTCCATTTCTTTTCCTGTTTATATATATATATATATATTCAAAAATACATATATATTTATACAATTATATTCTACTCTATTTAATTAAAACTTTTATTGGCACAAAATAGAACTGTTAATCATTTCATCTTCATCCACTCTGAAGTCTTTCATTGTGATACTGGCAATTTATTCTCTCTCTCTCTCTCTCTCTCTCTCTCTCTCTCTCTCTCTCTCTTAATAAGATTAGCCAATGTTTTCTTTATCAATTCAGTGGCCTTTTGTCCATTTATTCTTGGATTTATGAAATTATTCTTACTTTTTATTATTATTTGTTACTTTTCTGGTTCTTCAAGTTGGATGCCCAGTTAATTGATTTGTTCTTTGTTCTTGATGGAAGTGTTTAAGATATATATTTCCACACAAAGACTGATTTTACAGTACCTCAAATGTGTTGTCATAGTTATCATTCACCCCCCACAGAAGGTAATTTGCCAGTCTTTACATTAAAGCTTTATATTTCAAATGACCTTTAAATATAATATTGGATTCTGCTTTCTAATCCATCTGTTACCTTTCTCCATTTTATGAGTCAATTCTTCCCATTCATGTTCACTATTATCATTTCTAGTTAAGCATTTCCTCCGCAATAGCATTTTTTTTTAATTTTCCCCCTTTCACTTCCTTCCAAAGAAAAAAGGGGTAGAAAAAGAGAAGCAATTCAAACAAGAATAATGCATAATTGAAATTTGCTTTGATACTCCTTCATTTACCCTCATCTCTTCACCAAGCTCAGATTCTAATCTGATTTTTATGCTTTCTTTCTCCCCTTTCAATTTGTTTTTTATAATGAACTCTTCAAGATAAAATGTTTTCCTTGAGTTTATTTCTTCCTAGTCTGAACCTAGTCTGAATATCAATTTAACATGTTTCCACATCAAACTCCAAGAGCATGAGTACATTAACCCAATCCACTACAATCTAACAAACATTTTTAAGATTGTTACAACTGTGCAAGGTACTGAGGCTTCTATTAATGAAAATAAAAACAGACCCGGACCTACAGAAGCTTATAATCTAAAGGGCGAGACAATATACAAAAGGAGGCAAGAAAATGAGCAGGGTGAGAGGAGAGGAGATGGGCTAGTACACAAAGGGCATCTTATTCTCTGGAGCTGAAACAGAAAGAGCAGTAAATACAAAGTAAAATCAGCTGAGCAGTTTGTTATTTCAACCTACAGCTCTCCAATCAGAGGGGGAGAAGAAGCTGAGGGAAGTTGGTCATTCAAGGTTTGGACTAGCAGCATAGGAATAAGTTGAACAGAGACAAGTTTATCTTGAGAGGGGTACAGTGTTCCCTGGGAAATGAAACCAGATAGAGCAACCAGTGCAAAGTGGATGCAAAATATCCAGTTCAGATCAGTGACTTCAAGAGATATCTGTTCTACCATTTCATGTTTGAATACTTTTTTGCTGTTGTTTTGTTTTGTTTTTGCTAGAAAAAGGGGTTGTTACTTGCCCAAGGTCACATAGCTAGGTAATTATGAAGTGTCTGAGACCAAAATTGAATTCAAGTCCTCCTGATTCCAGGGCTGGTGCTCTATCCACTGCTCCATTTAGCTACCCCTGTGTTTATATAATTCTTCCCCAAAATTCCACTTATATGATATATCAAGCTTTCACCCCCCTTTTCTTCCTTTTTCCCACAAAGTACTCATTTCCCCCTCCTTTTATTTCCTATCTTAAAATCAGCAGAATAGAAAAGCACACATACTCAGACTCGTATATACACACCACACATACAACTCCACTTATGTTAGTCTCATTTCACTTTCTCTATGACCCTTGAATTCAGTAATGCAGATTCTGAAGAGATCCTTGTCTTTTCTCTTATTACAATAGCACAAGCTCAAATAGAAATGGGGGAGGCAGGGAAAGGGAAGCTAAACCTTACATAAAAATTCCTAGACTACATATGGACTTAGAAAACCTCATATTAACATTATCTTTTATCATATTTTTGCTTATATTGTTAACTATTTCCCAATTGCATTTTAATTTGGTTTGGCAACAAGTTGGGGAGCCTGTATTTTGACACCTTTGCTCTGTTAGACTTTGAAAACTTTGTCATCATTTATTCCCTTCCTGTTATTCAATTATATTTACCTTTTAATGTTTCTCGTAACAATTTTGTTTTCAAAGTTTCTACTTAGATTTGTGTGTTTTTCATTAACACCTCCTATCTCTCAGTAATGTATTTACTATGCCACCTATAAGATCATTCTTAGTTTTGTAGAAAAAATTATTCTTCATTGCTAGCTGTTAACCGTTTATTTGTTTGCAATTTGGAACACTGAATTCCATTATTTCTCCTTTAAAAAACTTATTACTAATGAAGGTGTGGTTCTGAGTGGGTCTACTTGCTATTTGAAATTTTTCTTTATAGCAAGTCATAGTATTTTTTTTTTAGCTGGAATACTCTGGACTTTGGCTTTGAAATTCCTTTCAAAAGGTTGTTCGTATATTCTCTTTTCACTTTGCTCTCCAGCTCTGGTAGATTTGATTAATTTCCTTTAATGATTTCTTAAAATATGGTATCCAAGCTTTCTTTTGATAATGGTTTACAGGGACTCAAATGATCGCTCTTCCTTAATTTCAGGTAATTTGTTTTTGATAATTGGTACCTTACATTTTCTTCTATTTTTATTTTTTAAACATTTACTTAATATTTCCTATATCATAGAATGAGCTTTCTTTAGTCCAGTCATGGAATCCATTACTTAGATAAGGTTTTCTACCCTCATTTCTTATATATCATCAAAAATTTTTTCCCTCACTTTTCAGTTCATTTATAATTCCATTTGGTTTTTTTTTAGGTTTTTTTTTTTGTAAGGCAAATGGGGTTAAGTGGCTTGCCCAAGGCCACACAGCTAGGGAATTATTAAGTGTCTGAGACCGCATTTGAACCCAGGTACTCCTGACTCTAGGGCCAGTGCTTTATCCACTATGCCACCTAACTGCCCCTCTAATTCCATTTAAACAAAACCTTCTTTCCTTTTGCTCCTAGCGATTCTTGTAGTACTTGAGGCTATGGATCCCCAACCCACTTCCCTAGTCTGAGGGCTTACAATTATTAATTGTAATATTAATTTATTCTCTTTATTTAAAACCCTAGCCTTCTCTTTTCACCTAGTTTTTGGTGTTGTCTTGTGTTTTGTGTACTTGGACCCATCCTTCTTAACATCCAGTGCTCCTGAATAAGTTGGGTGTGTTTGGTCTGCTTCTATCTTTTCCTTAGTCTTTGTGCCCTAGATAGTATTAGCTCTTAGGTCTCTCTTCATCAATCCCTGGATATTTATCTCAGGTTTATGATGATCTATCAGAGATTGTGTATTTTTTTTTCTTCTTGCATGATCCTCATTCAGGAGTCCTGTGTTGTGGCTCTGACATATATGATTGGACTTTAAAAAAATCTTTCCTCAAGCTTCTTCTGGTCTTGGCAGCCAAATACTCAGGAGACCCTGTCTGCTGCTGTCTCTTGGTTCTCAAAAGAATTCCTGGTCAGCTTCTATGCCAATTGACTTTGAGGGTTAGTTTTGTGCTTGCTACAATTCTATCAGATCAGAGTCAGGATAGTTACTAGAGTTTGTCTTGGCTTACAACAACCCCCACTTGGAATGATGACAAGCTTTCAGACATTTGCAAAAGCTCTCTCTGACTTTCCTAGAATGGTTCCTGCCTTTTCTTAATTTCATATTTACCTGAACTCATACTGACATTCCTTTAGGGACCCCTTTGTTTCTGGCTATCTTTTTCTTTCATTTTGGACAGAGTGGAAGAGCTTACTTCAACATCTTTTCAGGTTTTTTATCATTAGTTTTTCTGGGGGCTATTTATAGAGCTTACATGGAACAGCTGGGTTTCTCTTTGACCGTTATTATTGCCACATTCATTAGAAGATCGAATTCTCTCTTTTTTAGCTGAGGAAACTGAATTTTGAGAAATAATTTGCCCTAGATAATGAGGTAATAAATGACAGTGTCCAGAATAGAATTAAGGTCTTCTGATTCAAAATCTATCTTCCTTCCCATATTATCACATTGCCTTTGAGGTCTATCAAAGTGAACCTAAAAGAAATTGGTCTTTCATTGTCCTTAATGTAATTTGGACTTGGCTTTGGTTTGCTTTAACTTTCTTCGAAATCTTTGTTAGAGGAATAATAAGGATTTAGAATTAGAATGAATCTTAGAAATTGTTTAGTCCAACCTCTTCATCTTACAAATAAGAAATTATCCCCCAGCATTGGGAAATGACTAGAGTTTGATAATATAGATAAGTGAGTAGTAAAGTCCATATTTGAACCCAGGTACTTTTTAGTGATAGGATAGATTAAAGAAGAGGGGGAAAGAGAAACAATGGCAATGGTGGTTAACAATGCAAATTGTACATCTAAGATGGAATTTGAGAAGGCCAGGTGATTTCTTAAAAATTCATTTAGGGCTGTTTTGGATAGAAGAGTATTGATCATTTTAGATTCACAAATTAGATGGAAACTGCAAAAGAAGGGGAAAATATATGAATTCCATTTACTAATTTAAACATCTAAGAGAGAAACTGGTTTATCTTGGTCTTTTTTTTCTTAAAAAAATAAAATAAATGCAAGAGTTACTTCACTTAATGTTGATTTCTAAGCAGTGGACTGAGGCCATTTAGTATTTTTACAAAGGTCAGCCATCAAGAAAGAGGCTGAATTTGAAACAATGATCACAAAGTGAAAGGGTTTTCTCCCATGACCTCTGAAAGAAGAGGGTCACCATTCAAAAAAGAAGAAGCTATAGCTGTGCCTTGACCCTTTTACCACGATTTGTCATGACAGGGACAATTCTCATATCCTATAAGTTTATTCAATGGAGAGTGATCTAGAGAAAAATGATGTTTTAGTGTCTTGAAGGTAGAGTGAGTATGACTCAATATCAGTTGTGGTTGTTCATGTATTATAGGGATGGGGTATTATTTTCAATTATGGTAGAGGTACCATTATGCATTTCTCCAGGCCATGATTATATTGGCTCTAAATAAATGCTATCTCTTCTTGTTAACTAAAGTAGCATTTTCTTTCAGAACCTATTACTATTTGCTGACTTTGGGCTACTATTAGGTTTTTGTTTCCTTTCCAAATATTATCTATTAAACTTAGTAAAACTCTCCTCCCATAGTACCTCAATTACACAATTGATTTGCTTCTGAGAGATGTTATATTATTTCTAAATTGGATTTTGATAGTCATATGCTATTTTCTTTAATATCCACACTTGGTATCATTCAAATTTATAAAAAATCTTTCTAACAAAAAGGATTTGTAGTATTACTACCAATATTATTATTTGACTCTTAGAATGAAAGAAAAACAGATCATTCAAGTTGGAAAGGACACCAGATATGACCTAATCTAATCCCCTCACTTTTTAGATGAGGAGGCATAGAGAAAACAAAGTGACTTATCTAGTCCCACAGTGGCAGATTTGACATTACAGTCCAGCATGATGTCATTTGTGTCATTTTTTGGAAAATAAAGCATCAGTTACTTAGTATCATTAATCATTTACTATTTCCAGAAACTATGATAAGTGACTTTAGCAAGATCACCATTACTAGTATTCTAGAATCTAATTATGCACATCCTTTTTTCACCATCACCTTATATGTCCAACAAAACTTGGACATTTCAGATACTGGAGGTTCCATTTATCAGAGACACATAGTATTACCAAAGAACTAGGTTTTGGGACATTAAAAATTCTTCACAAACCTGAATAATAAATGTCATCACATTAAAAAATGAAAAAGAACAAGATCAGATATCTTTCATTGCGCTAGCTAGTGGAGAATTTAAATACCTAAATTAAGGGCAGAAGTGACCATAAAATATTAAAAAAATTATTTTGATGATATGAATTAGAAAAAATAGATTTCATATGAACAACACTGATGCAACTAGAATAAGCATATCCATCAATAAAACAACAAGCCTTTGATAAATACTATCTGGACACTATACTAAGCACCAGGAGCATAAAAAAAAGACAAAAACAGGTCTTCTAGTAGTTCACACATATTATATCAATTTGGAAATTTAAGAGACAAAAGGAGTCAATGAATTTTGAAATCAATAAATAGATACCACAGGTTCAGGAGATAAAGGAGAACTAAATATTCATATGAACCAAAGCAAATATGACTTTACAGCTATCACTGAAATTTGGTGAAAGGAGGATTTGACTGGAATATAGCTCTGAATTCAAAATTCAAATTCATTAATATATATATATATATATGTATATATATATATATATATATATATATATATACAAAAGAGAGATAAGGTAACATTATATATTTTAAAAAACTATAATCATGTGTAGGAATACAGAAATCAGAGGAAGAAGCATGTTGGAAAACATCTGGGAGAAAAATCACTAGAGGTACAAAAAGAAGCAACTAACAGTACCAGACTGGCAATTTGAACAGAAGGAGGAGAGTGTAAGTATTTGAGAATGTGGTATGAGGCATGGTATATTAGAAATGGGAGACTAAGCAAGTAACCAAAAAGAGGATCATGATGAAATAAGACAAGCCTATCCAGACTGGTCTGATATTTCCAGTTTGAGACTGGCATGAAAAAAAATACTTAGAAACTGTTAGCAATTTTAAAAGGAGGTTTATTAGTCATAACAAGGGGAAAATACTCACTGAAAATTCAACTTTAACTCAGGGGAAAATAGCTTCTTTGAATTAGTCATACTGCTCTCCTGGCAGTCAGAAGCCTCAAAGAGGAGCCCCTGATTTTTTTTTGTGTAACCTGGAAACTACATTAATTTTATGGGCCTTGGTCCCCTGAGTCACTAAAGTCTCAAGGACAGTTTTAATGTCTTCTAAGGGAAAAACAAAATAAAATTAGCCCCATTAAATTAAATTAAACTAAAGCTCCAATTGAGATGCCAAAAAGGGGAAAAACAAGAAAAAGGTGATATTAAATAATTTTTAATATACAAATAAGAACAAAGTGGAGGCCAGAAGGAAACATAGAAAAGCAAAACAGTTTTAAAAGTTTCAAGTTGAATTTTTTATATACTCCACCTGTAAGGGAAAAAAAAAGCAAACTATGTAATTTAAACATTCTTTTTCTATTATTCTTTATATGTGGAAATGCTCATTTTAATTGACATTTTTCTAGAATTAAAATAAAATAATAAATACTTTTTAAATGAAATAAAACAGGACAAACTAGTTTAACATTCTTAGGTGTAAGGCCTTAGAAAAAGCAAGCCCAGTCTATACAGCAAGGTTCTGGGAAATTGTGTTCCTTTCATATGCAATTAAAGAATAATTTGTCTATAAATAAAGACCTGAGGGCTTCAGTGAAATGCAAGGCTCAATATGAGTCATCAATGCAAAATGGAAGGCCCCAAAACAAATACACTCTTATCCAGAGGCATCATTTCCATAAATAAGGAAGAGATACTATGTTCATTTCTGTATTATATTTTGTTTGTGGTAATATTATATACAATTCATTTTGGGAAGGATATTCATAAGCTGATGAATGTCCAGAGGAGTAAAACAGGTATGGTGAAGAATTCTGAGTTCACGTTGTATGGGGATCAGTTGATGGAATTTGAAATATATAGCTTAGAGAGGGAGATCTCAAAGAAGGTAAAGTAGGAGAGCTTTCTTCAAGTATTTAAATGACTATCACAAGTAAAAGAGATAAGATTTGTTCATTTTGACTGAGGGCAGAACCAGAAATAGTCAATGCTGCAAAAAGGGCAAATTAAGGCTTTATAAAAGGAAAAAACTCTATCACCATCATAATCAAAAAATAGACTACCACCATTTAAGTATTATATTTTTCTCCCCTCTGGAGGTCTTCAAGCAGGAACTAGATTACAATTTGTTATATTTTTTTAGTGATGATTCCTTTTTGGAAATAGATTGGATTGACTGCTTCCAACTTTGAAGTTCAATTATACAGTGGTTCATCCTTCTATTTCATTTAATGCCCAGATAATTATTTCTCTGTACTTCCTGTTCTAAATATAATTATGTACTAACTCCAAGGGTTGCCTATTCACCTCTGTGCATTAATAAAGAAAGAAGGAATTTTTCATTCATCTAGTTTTTTTCTCTATAGATCTTTGAACTGACTTCTAATTTGAATGATTGTTGAAATATTGTCAGAAATTTTATAGCACTTGAAGTTATTTGCAAAGATGAATTCCTTGATAAGAGCATCTGAAAGAATTCACCATTTATGGTCAATCTTTCTTTCTTTTAGACACTTTGCATCCTAAATGACAATATTCAGCCTTTAGTGAGTACAGATCTTATTTTATTCTTTGCATAATATCAATGATCAATGGATTTTCTAATAATTTTATTTGCTTGTGTGCAGAAGATGCCTTCAACAGGACTCTATTTAAAATGTATCATTCTGTAATGAAATAATTGCCTTTAAAGATTATTTGCTAATAATAAACATAGAGGGAAATGAGCATTAAATTCAATTTCTCAAGAATATACAGTATTCTCTGACCTTTCCCCAATCCTTAAGAGAGGTTATTAAAGCTTCCTCTGGGCATATAAGATAATACAATAACCTTATTACATTTCAGGGAATGCATAGATATTCAATGAATTTTCCTGGACACTTATTGTGTGATCATAAAAAATAAACAAGCAAACAAGAACTTTTTTTACAGAGCTGTAGTTGAGGGTACATATAAAATATTTAGTCATTTGAGTCACATCTCACTTTGTTTTTCCTTATGTCTTTCAAGTGAGGAAGAGGAAGAAATGCAGTGTGATTCCAGATGGGGGGGGAAAATAAAGGTGGGGGGGAATAAAATTTGTTTTCAATGCCTAGAATGCACTCTTTTAGGAAAAGCAATAAGAAAAATGAATCTTGCAAAATGGGGGAAGATAAAATAAAAACTGGTTAGTCAACGAGCATGTAGTAAGTCTTTCTTTGTGGTAAATTTTATGCTGTTCTGAGCATATTTGAAAAAGGGCAAAAAAAAACAGTCACTGCTCTCATATTCTAATGAAAGAAATAACACGTAAAAGACTAGGTAAATTAAGATACATAAAGTTTAGTTGGAAAGTAATCTGAAAAAGGAAAGTACTAGCAGCTATGAAGAATGGGAAAGAACTTCTGAAGAAGGTAGAATTTGAACTGAGTCTTATGGGATACCAGGAGAACTCAGAAATTAATGTGAAGGAGCTACACACTCCCCCAAATGGGAAAAAGTCAGTAAATTAATTATGAAAATGGAATTATATGAAAAGAAAAAAGTACATGCAATTTGCATCATATTTGTCTGTGGGTAGATTTCCACTATAGAATCATTCAGAAAGCTCTTGGCTGGCTTTATTGTCAGAACAATAAAGAGATAAGGATGACACAAAGAACAAAAGTAGAATATTTCTAGATCATTTGTCCTTCTGTAAATCATATCTAATGTTGATACATGTCATTCAAGATCGTGTGTTTAGGGTATCTAGATCAAAGAATTTAGAGATCTAAAGCATTTTAATAGTCAAACTTATTCACTTACATAACTTAAAAGATGATGAAACTGAGGCCTCATGAAGGAAGTAATTTTTCCAAAGCCATAAAGGTATTTATATCTATGTGCTTCATATTGTCATACCTGTCAACAACATTTATTAAGGATATGTCATATGGCAGGTACTGTTCTATGTTTTAAGGAGACAAAAAACAGATAAAAGACAGTTCTTTATCTCAAGGACCCTGTACTCTGCTGATGGAGACAACTTGCAAAGAACTTTGTACAAGCAAGAAATATACAGGATAAATTTCAGATAATAAACAGAAGGGGCATCATTTAAAGAAATCATAATAATTATAATTGTATAGTAATAAGCCTGTAATTTCATTGCTTTAGGGAACTATCTGATGAAGAAACTCCCTTTTTTCAAATCAGGTCAACATCCTCTTAGTATCAAATAATCTTAGAGAATTACATAAAACACTGAAATTAAGTCATTGATCTAGGGTCAACACAGATATAGCCTAGAGGCAGAATTTGAACTCCTCATTTTTCCTGACTTCAAGACTAACTTTCTATCTATTATACCATGCTGCCAATGAAAATTGCAATTTTGTATAATGATATAATCTACTTTGTAGTTTCATGAAACTCATGAACCAAAGTTAGTTCCCCTGGCCCTATCTGCTTCTATAGGGATAATGAAAGAATGGCAGAAAAGTTGAGGGGGAGATACTAAGGATGACACCATTTTTAGAGCATCTATAAACATAAACTCAGCTGTTGTATAATAAATATCAAATGTATGTCTAATCAAGAGTACATTCAACTAGAGGAACTGAATCATATCAATCCATATTCTTGCTGTAAATGAAACCAGAAGAAAACAATAAAGATGCAACTAAATAAAATAAAGGCACACTAATTTTTCACGAAAACAAGAAACATTCATACTTGGGATATTCAGGCACTTCATATTTTCATAATAAATATCTGTAAAACGAAGAATATTATTGTAGTTTCTGTTCAAGCCCTCTGCTAAGGTAGAAGAGTTAGATTTTACAAATATCTCAGGGTGACCCTCCAAATTAAATCAAAATGTACTTTGATATTAGGTGACAAAAGGAAAAATAAATTAGTAAAGGACAGAAAATTAATCCAGGAGAGAGAGAAACATCATAGAGTTATAGACTAGACTGAACAGAAGTTTTACACATATGCATCATAAAAACTTTATTCAGATAAAGAACTGAGAGGCGTTATACATGGTAAGAATCAAATATCAAAACAAAACTGAAACTGATTATTTTAACAGATTGAAAGTGATTCATAACAGATCTGGGAATCATTCCTGAATCAGCCATCTGTGTATGGCAAAATCATTTATTCACTTGCAATAGAGAGAAATTATTATTTAAAAAAATCTTTCAAATTGGCTAATATAAGGAGGAAAAGGTTAATGGAAAATGTTGCAAGTGCTGAAGGAAAATGCATATTAGTGCATTGGTGGAGGCAGAGATATTAAATGATATCTTTATTTTAGAAAACAATCTGAAATCAGATTCCAAAAGTCACTAAACTGTGTATACCCATTGACCCAGAGATGCATCATATAGGTCTATACCCCTAAAAGAGATTAAAAGAAGAAGGAAAAAAAACCCATATCTACAAAAATATTTCTAGCAGCCCTTTAGCTACTCTCAAAAACTAAAAACTAAGGTGTTAACCCCCCTCAATTGAAGAATGACTGAATAAATTTTAGAATAAGAATGTGACATAATATTATTTACCATAAGAAATGAAGGAAGGGAAAGCTTATTTTTTTAAAAAGTTTATTTTTCTTTTTTTTATATTTTCTGTTTTATCTTAGTGATATTTTTTCAATTACATATAGAAATAGTTTTCCACATTCATTTTTGTAAAAGTTTTTGCCTTCCTCTCCTCAGCCCTCCCCAAGAAGGCAAGCAATCTAATTTAAGTGATACCTGGAAAATCATATTAAACATATTCCCATATTATTCATGTTATGAAAGAAGAATCAGAGCAAAAGGGGAAAATTACAAGAAAACAAAAACAAAAAAGGTAAAACAATTTAAAAAGTGAAATTAACATATTTGGATCACATTCATGCTCCATATCTAATTATGGATGGCATTTTCTATCATAAGTCTTTTAGAATTGTCTTTGATCATTGCATCACTGAAAAGAGCTGTCTTTCATAATTGAGCATCACATAATGTTATTGTTTTTTGTTGTATTTTTTAGTTGTTGTTTTTTTTTTGCAAGGCAAATGGGGTTAAGTAGCTTGCCCAAGGCCACACAGCTAGGTGAGACCAGATTTGAACCCAGGTACTCCTGACTCCAGGGCCGGTGCTTTATCCACTATGCCACCTAGCCACCCCAATGTTATTGTTTTTTATTTTATTTTAATTTTATTTTGAAAGGCAAGTGGGGTTAAGTGGCTTGCCCAAGGCCACACAGCTAGGTAATTATTAAGTGGCTGAGGCCATATTTGAACTCAGGCACTCCTGACTCCAGGGCTGGTGCTCTATCCACTGTGCTACCTAGCCGCCCCTCACAATGTTATTGTTACTGAGTATTATGTTCTCACTTCAGTTAGCATTAGTTCATGGAAAACTTTCCAGGTTTTTTTCTGAAATTCAATTTCTCCTGATTTCTTACAGAACAATACTATTCTATCGCATTCATTTGCCACATCTTTTTCAGCCATTCCCCAAATGATGAGCATCCTCTCAGTTTCCAATTCTTTGCTTTCACAAAATGACCTGCTATGGTTATTTTTCAAAGAAATAATTTTTACTGATATTTAAATTAAAAGATATTTATTATAAATACTGAAATGTCTCTTCAAAAGGACTATCCTTGTTAAATTGACAAATGCAGGATAAAACTTCAAATTAAAAAAAAATTAGGCTGTACACCTAATTTTCTAAACCTCCTAAAAAGAGTATCAAACTCTTTGATTAAGGTAATAATGATGCACTTCAATTATTATTATACTGTACTAGGACTAGAGAAAGAATAATAGCACAATCACAGAGATCTGATATGTATCTTTTGCTTTCAGTTCTTCTGACTGCTTTTTCTATTATCTTTGATATACTTTGTTGTCATTTCTTGCTGTTATGAATGCCCCTACCACAAGGAGCCTCTTTATAATCACGGTGAATTGATCTGTGTCCTAAATAAACAAATGGTTCTGGGTGAGTCTTTTCTTTCTCCTCTTTCTTTTTTATTTCTTATGGCCAGGTTCTTGGTGGGGTTCCAGATAATTGAAGTTGCCAAATAGTCAGCCCCCAGAAAAGTGAGTTATTACTTTATCCACATCAGTAAAGCAATATTAGTGTGGACCATGGACCAGGATGTGGAAATTTCTTTGCATTGCAAAGAAATGGTCATCAAAATGATATTCAATAACCGGAGATTCTGTGTGCCCATAAGTTCTGTCAGATATTTTTGAGTTAATACCAATTAGAGCTTCTACTGCCTTCTCTGTTGGTTTATCTTCCTTAGGAGCACTAATAGGTATATGTTCATAAGCCCCTGCAGGTGATGTTGGAGTGACAGATGTAGGTGTAGGGTTGGTAGTCAAAGCAGAATAAGGCATTGGGGCTTGAGCCACAGATGAACTAATTATAATATTGTTAACAGGATTTGATTGTTTAGTTAGCTGGTGATATTGTTGAACTTTGAGTTTTGTCACCATTCCACCACAAAGTTGTTCTTGCCAATTTTGTATTCTTTGAGAACAATATCATTGTTTGCATATATTAATTGTTGGCTTGCAACTGGAAAAAAAAAAACATCTTTTCCCTTTTGAGGTTCAATCATCTCTTTCAGGACCTCAACATCTCTTCTGGATCAATGTCAATGTTTAAGGTCTATTGCTGGGAAGTGGGGGGGGGCAGAGCCAAGATGCCATCAAGAATGGATCCTGTCCTAGGCGCTCTCTCATAATTCTTTGAAACTGAGGACTGTAACTAAATTTTTGAGAGACAGAACCCACAGAGGGACACAATGAGGCAGTTCTGCTACTCAAGGTAACCTGGAAAAGAGCAGAAAGGCTCTGCTCCCCAAGGTTGGAGGGGTGGTTGACCAGAGGGGTGGCCTGCCAGAGAGAAAGAACTTCAGCCTCCCAGAGGCAGCCCCAGGGTGCTGGGAGCCGAAGCTCACAGCAGCCCGGGAGTTTCCTGATCTGCGCCCCGGGGAGCACCAAGCACAAACTGGGGGAACAGCAGGCGGACCTCTGACAGAGGGAGCACACAAAGCACAGCCCTCAGGGCACACAGCCAGCTTGCTTGGCCACTGCATTCCAGATCTAGGAAACAGAAGCAGGCAGAGCCAGTAAGCAGGAGCCCCCAGGGCATGAGCCCATTGAACCTAGGGAGGGGAGTGAAGAGAGACTGCAGAGCTCTGTCCCTGGAACAGGACTCTGGGGCTCTGACCACTTTCAGAACCTGATTGCAGTCTAGGCCCCCCCCATAGAACAGCAGCCCCGCCCCCAACCTGAGCCCCGTGGCAGAGGGGGGGGAAGCTTGTGGTCCTTTACAGACCAGGAGGGAGGACAGGGCCTCACATACTAAGACCCTTGTGGAAGTGTCCCAAAAGCTCAGGAAGCACCCCCAAAACAGGCTTAGACTGGGAAAATGAGCAAGCAGAGACACAAGAGAAACACCATTGAGAAATACATTATCTATGAACCCAGGAAGGATCAATATACTCAGTCTGCAGATGAGGAAGCACAAGCTCCTGCATCTAAAGACTCCAAGAAAAACAGAAATTGGGCTCAAGCTATGACAGAGCTCAAAAAAGACTCTGAAAATCAAATGAGGGAGTTAGAAAAAAACTGGGAAAAGAAAGAAGATGCAGGAAAAACATGAAAATGAAGTCAGCAGCCTTGTCAAGGAAATCCAAAAAAATGCTGAAGAAAACCAGCTTCGGTCAAATGGATAAAACAGTTGAGGAGAAGAATGCTTTAAAAAGCAAAATTGGCCAGATGGAAAAAGAGATAAGAAAACTCTCTGAGGAGAACAAATCCTTCAGACAAAGAATAGAATTCAGGGAGATTGATGAATTTACCAGAAATCAGGAATCAATACTTCAAAACCAAAAAAAAAAAATGAAAAATTAGAAGAAAATGTGAAATATCTCATTGAAAAAACAACAGATATGGAAAACAGACATAGGAAAGATAATTTAAAAATTCTTGGAATACCTGAAAGTCATGATCAGGAAAAGAGCCTTGACATCATTTTCAAAGAATTACTACAGGAAAATTGCCCTGATATTCTAGAAGCAGAGGGCAAAATAGAAATGGAGAGAATCCACCGATCCCCCCAAGAAAGAGATCCCAAAAACCCAACCCCTAGGAATATTATAGCCACGTTCCAGAACTCCAAAGACAAACAGAAAATATTACAAGCAGCCAGAAGGACACAGTTCAAATATCATGGAGCTGCAGTCAGGATCACACAGGATGCAGCAGCAGCTACATTGGAAGCTTGTAGGGCTTGCAATATAATATACCGAAAGGCAAAAGAGCTTAGAATGCAACCGAGACTCAACTACCCAGCAAGCCTGAATGTCCCCTTCAGGGAAAAAGATGGACTTTCAGTGAACCAGGGGAATTTCAAATGTTCCTTTTGGAATGGCCAGAGCTGAACAGAAGGTTTGATCTTCAGATACAGGATTCAGGTGAAGCATAGAAGTGGAGGATAAGGAGAAAATATGAGGGACTTAATGATGATGAACTGCATGTATTCCTGCATAGAAAAATGACACTGATAATACTCATATGAACCTTCTCAGTTAATAGAGCAGGCAGAGGGAGCTTTTATAGTTGAAACACAGGAGAAAGCTGAATTCAAAGATAAACTATGGAGCAAAAAAGTCAATAGAAAAAGGGAAATGTAATGGGAGAAAGAAAAAGGAGAGGGGGGAATAGGCTAAGATATTTCATATAAGATTTTTCTTTATTACAATGATCTACTGCAATGATATGGAAGGGGGGAAGGTAAGGGGGAATGAGGGAATCTTTGCCCTCATCAGAGGTGGCTAGGAGAGGAAACAGCATATATGCTCAATGGGGTATAGGCATCTGGAGTAAGAAGGAGATAGGGGAGAGGGGGAAGGGGGGGATGTGAGTGATGGAGGAGATGATGGACCATGGGGGGACAGTGGTCAGATATAACACATTTTCTTTTTTTACTTCTTGCAAGGGGCTGGGATTGGATGGCCTGTCCGGGACCATAAGGTCAGGTGGATGCTGGGCCTAAGGGGTGGTATGGGGGCTCAGGGCTTCTTGGCCCCAGGGCCTGGGATCTTTCTGCTATGCCACTCAGCTACGCTACAGCAGAGTCAGAGTGAAAGGAGAGAGAAAAATATAGTACATGGTAGTGGAGAAATACGAAAATAGGGAGTTGCAATCAGCAATGGTAACAGTGGAAAAATATGGAACTTTTGCCATGGACTTATCATAAATAATGTGACCCACTCGCGACAGAGTTGTTGGTGTTGGAACAAAGACTCAAGCACATTTTTTATTATTATCATTTTGGGGGGGGATGCAAAGCAAAACGGGCTGGGTGGCCGACCTGGGGTCACATAGCCGGGTGATTGTTGGGTGTCTGAGGCCGGATTTGGACCCAGGTGCTCCTGGCTCAAGGGCCAATGCTCTGTCCGCTACCTAGTCACCCCTACTATTATTACTATTTTATTTTATTTTGGGTTTTTTCTTTTCTTTTTTTTTTTTTTTGGTTTTTGCAGGGCAGTGGTATTTGGGTGGCTTGCATGTCACACGGTTGGGTGATTGTTGGGTGTATGGGGCTGGATGTGGGCTTGGGTGCTCATGACTCCAGGGCTCATGCTCTGTCCACTGCGCCACCTGGCCATACCTACAATTAGTACTATTATATTTTTTTAATTTTATTTTTTTTCTCTCCCCTTTATTGCTTAAGTGAGTCTATATTTTTTGGGGGAGGGGGTATTTTGTTTACTCTTATACAAGAATATTTTATTAATGTATAAAAAAATTGTACAAAATGAGAAAAATAAATGTTAAATATGAAAAAAGAAACACTTTGAAGCAAAACAATTTCAGAAGATAATGCAATTATGAAATTTATATTATGAAATTATTTTAATTATTGAATTTCTCTTAAAATGGAACATTTTATATTTTTAAAAAAAGGTCTATTGCTGGAGGTTCTTTATAGTGATTTGCATAGTCTTGCTGCCAACCTCCCACTCCCAAGCCATGGTTGCTATGGACTTGGTCAACCTCTCAGACCACTGATAGGAAAGTCAAGGTGGCTGGTGTGGTTTCCTTTATATTTCTAGGTATCTAATTTTTTGCATTTAAAACATTCTAAGAAGGGGTCCATAGGATCAGAACTGTTCAAGGAAACTATACCCCCCCCCAAAAGATTAAGAACCCTTGTCATAGGGTAAGACAACAAGCAAATAGGATTGGAAGGAGACATGATACGCATTGCAAAGAGATAACTAAAAGTGTGGTGCTGTAACTGAGATTGGTCAAGAAAAAAGAGAAATAATCAACAATCAGAGTTTAGAGTCACAAGGGTTCCACCTTTAATTCCAGAGAGAGGTGAAGGCTGAGGATCAAATGGTAAAAAAGATATTTAGGGAGTGGAAGCAGGATTTACTCATAAAATAGCAAGAATCAGAAGGAGGGAGTCTACAATAAACATTTTACAGGGAAATTTCAATTAAATTATCCTAATGATCTCTTAGGAAAGAACTGCAATGACAACAAACAGATGAAAGGTGGAAAAAATCTGCACAAAATGCAGGGAACAGAAGGAAGCCACAAATCAGTATGTTCTTTAAACATCTCAAACTCCACATGCCACAAACAGAACTCATTATCTTCCCTATGAAATACTTCCCTTCTCTGAACTTCCTCATTACTTTCTAGGGCAGAGACCAGCAAACTAAATTCTACTAGTTGAATCTGGTCAACAGCCTGTTTTGATTAGTCAGTGACTTAAGAATAGATTTTTACATTTAAAATGTAAAAATAATTTTTACCTTGTGGACTGTAGGCCATATAAGCCACCTTATTCCAGTGCCTACCACAGTCCTTCAATATCAATGCATTCTTCAACTCTTAAATCTTATTTATTCCAAGACTTCACATATATAATCAATCTCACATTGTTGTTCATTACATATTAAATTAAATATGGATATATTAAATACATGTATATATTAGATATGCTTGACCTATATAATCAATGTAATATCTTCTTTTGGGATGGGGAGGGACAACAGTGAGAAAGAATTTGGAACTCAAATTTTAAAAGAATATTAATTTTTTACATGTACTTGGGAAATATTTAATGAAATACACATGATATATAAATTTATATGTTTGTATGCATAGTATATATATATATCTTTATATTTCATATATAGTTATTTCTACCACATATCCAATCATTATCAAATCTTGCCATTTCTACCTTTATAACACTCTTCCTATATGTCTTTTTCTGTCTAATCCTTCAATGCCAACCCCATTTCAACTTCACCATCTCTTGCCTAGAATCTTGCAATAATCTTCAAACTAGTTTCCCTTTTGATGTCTCTAAACTATAATCTATCTAAACTCTCTTGGCTGCCAAGGTGAAATCATTTGCCTCACCATGTTACCTTCCTGCTCAATGACTTCCACTGAATCCTTATTACTTGTAGGATTGAATATAAAATCATCTGTTTTTCATTTAAAGTTCTTTATAAACTGAGCCTTTCCTATCTTTTCACTTTACTTACTTGCTTCCCTCCATTAATCCAACCACTTCAGTGTCCTTCATGTTCTTCAATAATACACTCATATCCCATTTCCTTGGCTTTGCATTGGCTCTCCACGGATGTCCTGAATGGTCCTCACCTTCTCCTTTTAGTTTCCCTGGCTTTCTTAGAAATTCAGTTCATATCCCATCCTCATTTGGAAAGAATTTTCAGCCTCCTCCTCTCCAATGACTAATGCTTTCCTTTTCCTATTATTTTCATTTTATATGCATAAGCTGTATAGATATCTAATTATTTTCATGTTGTCTTATCCATTAGACTATACTTTGATGGTGGGGATGATTATTTTGGGGTCATTTTTTGTACTTCCATTATCACTCTAATTGTTACATATAAATGCTTTATAAATGCTTTTGACTGACAGTCCTGGAAAATTTGGAAATTAGTATTTATATTACAAATGGACTCTGATTTCCAAAATTAATTCATCACAGTGTCCTTCAAATAGAAATTCTCCTTTGTGCCTATAACATATGACTTGTTTTAACAAAATAGATTTACACAATTTTGTTGCCATAACTCACACATATTCATGTAGTTTTATCTGATATATACATACATATATATATATATATATATATATATATATATATATATATATATACTTGAATGTGTGAATGTGTATGTATGTGTGTGTATGTGTGTATAACAAAAGAAAGTATTTCCTGAATTTATATAAGTGGTAAAGAATGACTGAAGTAAATAAGCCTTATTTTCTGTCTTACAAATTGCTTCATTTCATCTACCAAATAAACTAGGTGATATTAATGGAATATTCTGGACAAAAGACTGTTTTGTGATATTTTACTTGGTATATCTACCTTGACTAGTATATCTTCCTGATAGTAGGTGTTTTAATAAATGACAATTTTAAAATCTAGTTAGACTGAAATCCCATTGTCTAATTTTGGAAAGTGAGGTAGAGAAGAGTTAAGAGACTTGCTCATAGTGACACAGCTTTCCAGTCAATTGAAAAAAGACACTGAACTAAGAATCAGGAAACCATGGTTCCAATTCCACTTCTTCTACTAGTATGCTATATATGACTTTGGACAAATCATTTCCTTCTTGGTTTTTAGTTTCTTCACATGTTTTTGTTCAGTTGTTTCAGTAATATCTAACTCTTCATGAGTCCATTTGGGGATTTTCTTAGCAAAGTTACTGGAGTGTTTTGATTTGTCACTTCCTTCTCCAACTCACTTTACAGATAAGGAAATTGAGGCAAACAAGATTAAGTTAACAGAATCATATGCTTGTGTCTGAGGCCACATTTGAACTCAAGTCTTCCCTATTCCAAGTCTGGCACCTGGATAGTTGATAGTAAATTTGGAATAAATGCTAGATGGTTGATAGATTGACTTAAATTCCTTTTAATTATTTTCTATGCTTGTGGGGATCTCCAAGTGAAAGATTCAAGAGAACAAATCCATTTTTCCAGGTCTATACTCTTAGTCCTAATATTGCTCTGCCTCAGGAAACTTACAATGAATTAAGATGACATTTTCTGTGACAAAATCAATTTGAAATAACATGTACTATATCAGATAGCATTTTTAATGCAAGAAGCATGGAGGTTCTCTCTTACTTTGAAGTGTAACATCATAGGACAATACAATTTTGAGGAATTTAAATAAGGGTGTTTGAATTGTGGTAGATTGATTATTGTTGTGTAGTTTGAAGACTTGGCTTTGGAGTGATGACAAGATGGAGGAATGAGGCAAGAATTCCATTAAGCTCTCCCTCAGATCATTCCAAATGCCTTAAAATTATGACTCTAACTAAATTCTAGAGTGGTGAAACCCACAGAAAGACTTAGTGAAATAATTTTCCAGCTCAAGACAACTTGGAAATTCCTCTTGGCCTGAGTAGCAGCCTCATACTGTGGGAACCAGCTCCAGTCTTCCAGGAGCAACCCATGGGTATGCCTGGGTCCCTGAGGGTACTTAGGTCTGAGCCAGTGGGAGGATGGGGGTTGGGGAGGGGGGCAGTTTCCAGACCTCTCAACCCAAGGATCACCAAGGACAACTTGCAAAGTTAGTGGAAAAACTCTGCCACACCAGAAAAGGGGTGGGGCCCAGTTCAGATTAGCCTCAGCCCCAGGAACTGGGAGCAGGCCTGTGGAGTCACCCAGGAGTTGTTTTCAGAGCCCTCAGCCCTCAAATGGTAAAGCAGTCGGGGGAGACTGTAGAGGTCTCTACCTTATCCCCTGGGGCAGGACTCTGTTTCTTTGACCATACTCAGATCCATACTGCTACAGCAAAGCAGGACCTCCTCATAGTTCCAGAGCAGAGGGGAGTGCTTGTGAGGGTATGTTCCAAAACCCTGCAAAAATTTGGGGAAGTGTGATAAAATCAGGTTGCAGAATGGGGAAATGAGCAAACAATAGAAGAAAAAGAATCTGATCATAGACAATTACTTAGGTACCATGGAGGAACAAAATACATACTCAAAAGATGACAAAGTCAAAACTTCTATATTCAAAGCCTCCAAGAAATATAGGAATTGATGTCAGGCTATAGAAGAACTCAAAAAAGATTTTGAAAATCAAGTAAGTGAGATAGAAGAAAAATTGGGAAGAGAAATGAATATGAAGCAGAAATATTATGAAAACCAATCAGTAGTTTGGTGAAGGAGAGATAGGAAAAATACTGAAGAAAACAACATGTTAAAAACCAGTTTAGGTCAAATGAAAAAAGCAGCTCAGGGAAAGTGATGACTTTGTGAGAAATCAAGGAACAATAAAACAAAACTAAAAGAATGAAAAACTAGAAGAAAATGTGAAATATCTTATTGGAAAAAAAATTGACCTGGAAAACATATCCAGGAGAGATAATTTAAAATTTATTGGGCTACCTGAAAGTCATGATCAAGAAAAGAGCTTAAACTTAATTTTTAAAGAAATTCTCCAGGAAAATTTCCCTGCTAACCTAGAAGAAGGCAAAATAGAAGTTGGGGGAATTCACTGATCACTTCCTGAAAGAGATCCCAAAATAAAAACTTGCAGGAATATTATTGTCAAATTCCAGAACTCCCAAGTCAAAGAGAAAATATTACAAGCAGCCAGAAAGAAACAATGGAAATATTGTGGAGCTATAGTCATGATCACACAGGATTTAGCAGCATCTACATTAAGGGGTCTTAGGACTTGAAATATGATATTCTGGAAGGCAAAAGAGCTTGTATTATAACTGAGAATCAACTATACAGCAAAACTGAAGATCCTCTTTCAGGGGAAAAGATTGGCATTCAGTGAAATAGGGGACTTTCAAATTTTCTCGTTGAAATTACCAAAGCTGAAGAGAATATTTGATCTTCAAGTATAGGACTCAGGTAAAGCCTAGAGAGGGTGAACAGGAGGGGCAAATTATGAGGGATTCAATGATGTTGGACTTCTTGTAATCCTGCATGGGAAGATGATACTGATAACTCCTTCATTAGAATAGTTAGAAAGAGCATATATTGACAAGACACAGGAGGGAGCTGAATGAGAAAGTATAATATATGATAAAGATGGAGTCAATGGTGAGAAAGGAATGTACTGGGAGAAAGGGAGAGAAGAAGTAGAATGAGTTAGGACATTTTATGTAAGAGTCAAGAAAAAAGCTTTTTCAATGAAGTGGAAGTGGGGAAGGTGGGGGGGGTGGAATGAGTGAGCCTTCATTCTGTTCAGAAGTGGCTCAGAGGGGAACTAATATACACATACTTGCTAGAGTATATAAATCTATCTTACCCTGAAGGAAAAAGGAGAGGAAAGAGATAGGAGAAAGGGAATGGGGGGAGAGGGGGGGTATAGAAGAGAGGGAAGAGAGGGAAGATTGTGGGAGAGGATAGTCAGATACCACACACTTTTGGAGGAGAGGCAGGGTGAAAGGAGAGAGAGAGAGAGAGAGAATAAAATAAATAGAGGTGGAAAGGAATAGGATGGAGGGAAAGGAAGCTAGGACTAGAAACTTTGAGAAAAAGTATTGAAACAACTTCTCTAATGGATTTATAATAAAGAATGCTATCCATCCTAGAGACAGAGCTGATGGAATCTGAAAAATAGACAGAAGTACACTTCCCCCCCCCTCACTTTATTTTTCTCAAGGTTTCTCTATCTTTATGCATGAGGGGTACATTTATACAATAAGACTATCATAGTAATGTGAAAATAAATAAATTTTTAAAAAGTCTTTGCTTTTAGTCCAAAAGCAACCCCTTAGAAACCCTGGGCAAAACATTTGACTTCTCTTGATTCTCCTTTCCTGAAAAAATGAAGGTTTTAGACTGGATAACCCCAAGGATGCTTTCTTTTTCAACTTTGAAGTTCTCTACTATGTTCTTATTGTACTATCATTCCAATCTAACACAAGCATGCATAATATCTGTAACATTTGCAAGAACAGATGAACACATACCTGATGATTTACGGATGGAGCAAGAACTAACAACTGCAGGAGGGAGGTAAGATGAGGAAAAATTTCAAAAATTATGAGGGTATCTAAAATTATAATGGTATCTAAGCTCTCAAAATAAACTAGGGGTTCTAATAAGCTAATATATTGGGGTTAAAGTGTTTTTCAGTCATGGGTCACAGAAAGAGGAAATGATGCAGACTAAACAGGATAGAAAAGAGAGAATTTGAGGCCAAGGAATAAAGTACATTAAGTTTGTAAAGTTAAGGCCAACCTGAGGAATTTTGTGTTTTTATCTTGGAGAGTCCCTGAAGTTTCTGGATAAGGGGAATAGCAGTTGTGGGACAAGGTTATATAACAGCTCAAATTAGGGTTGAAACTATGGTGGTGATCATGTAACCATAGTAAAGTAAATGGATAAGAGATATATTATGGAGGCTGAATGAGAAAGAAATGGTGATGAAGAGGGTAAGGTAAGAGAGAGAATTAAGGATTTCAAATCAAATCAGATAATATTTCACCTATTCCATATTCTATGTGCCCACCCTTTTTAGCATTTTTGTTTTCAACCTTTAACCTTGAACAATCAAGCTGGATAGCCATCCTCAGTACCTAGTATTTGTTTCTCTCCCATTCTCTGTGCTTGATCTCCTACCAAGGAAGCAAAAGACTACTATGAATTTTTTTATAGACCATTAGCTAACACCTTGGAAAGTTGTTCAGGTAAATTCTATCATTTTCTATCAGAAGTCCTTCAGAGGGGGTGGCTAGGTGGCATAGTGGATAAAGCACCTGCCTTGGAGTCAGGAGTACCTGGGTTCAAATCTGGTCTCAGACACTTAATAATTACCTAGCTGTGTGGCCTTGGGCAAGCCACTTAACCCCGTTTGCTTTGAAAAAAAAAAAACCTAAAAAAAAAAAAAGAAGTCTGTCAGGTTCCATTTCTACTTCAGGAGAAGGCTGGATAGAATCATTCCAGGGCATAATGAATATGTAGTTCTGTCTATGACACAGTTCTGAGTTGCACTTGAGGAGCCTATTAGATTTCTTTCCATGAGCCCCTCCCAGCAGTTTCATTCTCTTTACTGTTACAAATAATATTAGAGCTTATAAATTGAAAGGGACTTTAGAAATTATCTAAGAAAGCACAGGTGGAGGAGAAGTGACTTGGACAAGGTCACATTCTGGAGAAGGGTGTTGTGTGTGTGTGGGGGGGGTCCTATTAAAATCCAAACTCTGGACACTTGACTCTTAAATCCAATCTACTTCCAAATATTTAGAAGGTGGGGGGGCAATTTTAACTAATCTTTCATTTGAATTTTCTAGCCAAAGGTCATAGGTAGCCATGACCACTAGCCCACTAAGGAAAAAAAAATCAAACTAAAAAGACAATCTATTGAAATCAATAACAGCTGTGATAACTCCAGGGGATGCCAAGGAAGTTGGAGGGGGAAAAAAGCTTTTCCATTTTTGTTCTTTTTATTATCACGTCCTCTCTTTTTGGTATCAGGTCCTCTTTGTCCTCTACAAACTTCGGGTGGGGTGAAGGAGAGGGGCTACTAAAGAGCAGCTCTTTTATTTTGTGTCCCTTTCTGTTAGGGCACCTGTTGTAATGCCAGATGGGGTAAGAAATAGGAAGAATTAGGAGGAGGAGGAGGAGGCAGAGAGCAATGACAAAAAACAACTACCACAACCAAGAGAGAGACAGAGACAGAGAGACAGACAAGCAGAGATAGAGACAAACAGAGAGAGAGAGAGAGAGAGAGAGAGACGGAGATGCAGGGAGAGAGAGACAGACCGGGAGACAGATAGACAGAGAGACAGTGAGAGACAGACAGAGACAGAAAAAAACAGTCAGAGACAGAGACAGACAGGGACAGAGACAGACATACAAAAATAGAGAGAGAGAGAGAGAGAGAGAGAGAGACAGAGACAGAGACAGAGACAGAGACAGACAGAAACAGAGACAAAAACAGAGACAAAAACAAAAGAGACAGAGACAGAGAGAGATGAAGAGACAGAGACAGACAACAAAAAGAGACAGAGACAGACAAAAACAGAGAGACAGAGACAGAGACAAAAACAGAGACAAAAACAAAAAAGAGACAGAGACAGAGAGAGATGAAGAGACAGAGACACAACAAAAAGACAGAGAGAGACAGACACAGAGAGAGAGAGAGAGAGAGAGAGAGAGAGAGAGAGAGAGAGAGAGAGAGAGAGAGAGAGAGAGGAGCGGGCGGGAGGGGGAGGGAGAAACAGAAACAGAAACAGAGAAAAAGAGAGCGAGAGAGATGAGAGAGACCACCAGGGAAACTGACAGACACAAAGAGAGACAGAAAGAGCCGCCGCCGCCGCCTAGTCCTCCGCACGGCCCCCCGGCTCCGGGCTCCCCCGCGCCCCCCGCCCGCCCCCTGCCCCTCCTCGCCCCTCTCCCATTGGCCTGGGCAGCCTGCGGGCCAGCAGCGCGCGGCACTTCACCCCCAGCCTCTGCTCCGCAGACTCGCCTCTGCCTGGGGCTCCAGCTCGGACCTCAGCCAGCAGCTCCGGGCCAGCCACAGCACCCCCTCCTCCTCCTGAGCCTTCTCGGGTGCCGCAACAGCCACGGGACTGGGGAGAAAAAAAAAAGAGGGAGGAGAAAGCGAGTCTCCATGCAAACTTTTCCTGTTCTCCCTCTCCCAATCTGAAGACAACTGGAGAAGTCCCGAAGTTTTGCACCGGGTGGGGGGGTGGGGGGGTGCAAGAGTGCTTCGGGGAACAGGGGGTGGGGGTGGGAGGGGGGCTGGATGGAGAGAGACGCACCATGGGGACCCTGAGCCGCTGATTTGATTTTTTTTCCTGCACTTGAAAAAAAGAGACTAAGAGGAAGAAAAAGCAAGTACATCACCCAACAAGGTGAACTTTCTTCGCGTAAAAACTCAAACCAGGTGCTGGAGGGAGAGGAGAGCGGCCGCTGCTCGCTCCTCAGCCGCCGGCCAGACCCCCAGTGTCCGGGACAGAGACGAAGAGCAAGGGCCGCCTCAGGGGTGGGGGGTCGGGGGGCTGCTGCTTCGCTCCTCACCCTGCCATCTGGGACCATCTCCGGCTCTCCCACCCGCCCGCTGTCCAGCTTCTGCAGACAAACACTGCTACCGCGCGCGCACACACACACACACACACACACACACACACACACACACACACACACACATACATACATACACACACACACAAACACACACTTTTTTTTCTTTCTTTTTCCCTCTCCCCCCCCTTTGGGGTGGGTGGGGGTGGGGCAGGGGCAAGGGGAGAGGGGGACGGGGAAGAAAAGCTGCGTGCATCCCTTGGCAGCTTTGTTATTGATCAGGCTCGTCTCCTTTCAAACTTCACTTGGCTCCCTATCTCTTCTTTTTCTTGGATTTTCGGCCCTTTCTGGTTCCCAAAGCTGACAGGTGCTTGGAAGTTGTTGCAAGTGACTTGTCTCCTCTTCCCTCTCCGCTGCCCCCCCGCCTTACTCTCTCCGGCTCGCGTGTGTGTTTTACCAGCGCTCCCCCCCTTCCCCCCCACCAGTTCGGCACAGCTTAGAATTGTTTAAACCTTGGGAAACTGGTTCAGGTCCAGATTTTGCTTTGATCCTTTAAACACATACACACACACACACACACACACACACACACACACACATACACACACACACACACAGAGATACACAAACAGACACACACACACACACACACACAAACACACACAAAACTGGAGACACAGAAGAGAGCTCTAGGAAAAAAGTTTTGGATGGGATTATGTGGAAACTACCCTGCGATTCTCTGCCGCCAGAGCAGGCTCAGTGCGTTCACCCCAAGGCAGCCTTCTCCTGGTGGTGGTGAAAGAGACTCGGGACTTGTCGATCTAAGAGAGCCTGCTGTGTGTGATCTCTCCCCCTAATCAGCCAAATGCACCTCATCGGGGTCCTGCTGCTGACATCTGCCCTGGCCAGCCAGAGATATGGAACACAGGCTGAGTCCAATCTGAGTAGTAAATTCCAGTTCTCCAACAAGGAACAAAACGGTAAGACTTCTGCCCCCCCTCCCCGCCTCTTTCTTTCTTCCTTCCTTCCTTCCTTCCTTCCTTCCTTCCTTCCTTCCTTCCTTCCTTCCTTCCTTCCTTCCTTCCTTCCTTCCTTCCTTCCTTCCTTCTCACCCCTTTCTTTACCCTCCGTTGGTTCTTGGTCTTTGCTCATGAAAACTATGCCTTTTGGTGTGCGTGGGTACGTTCAATACTGACATGCCCATAAGTGATAGTCTATCCATGCAAATGTGCGCGCGGTGCACTGGCACGGGAGGTCCGAGGTTACGTGGAGTTTGCAACTTCAGAAGCTGCCCAGGCTCTGACAATGTGATGTGAGTGCAACTGCAGCCTAGCCAGAAGGAGAAAAATGTTAACGAAACTGGGAAGTTTTCATTTAAACTCATTGCAAAAGCTTTCAGTGGCCTTAGGAGAGAGTTTGAGAATCTATCTTGGAGGGCAAAATGAATGAGACTTGGCAGTTTGGACTTTACTCGTGTGTGTGAATATATACATATATGTATGTATGTATGTATAAATATATATATATATATATATATATATATATATAATAAGTATGTTACTGTCACTTTAGGAAACTTATCACCTTTGTTAAGTAATGCACTATAGGGTTTAAAAAAGGAACAATTAACTACCAGTAGACTGGAAAGAAATACAAAGGCATTTTGGAACCGTTTTAAGAGAATTGAAAATAACCTCTCCACATACTATTTTTTTTAAATGCACTTTTGTACACTTAAGTCCTTAACACTCCAGCGTTGTGTTTTTGTATGTGTTGTTGAATGAAGACTATTTTGTGTGTGTGCTGGAAACGAGTTAATCCTGCATAGGAAATGAGAATTACTTTCAGCTTTCAAGTGTACCTGAAATGTTTAGAAAACTCTCAAAGGCAAGTTCCCTTGGGCTGGGACTGAGCAGAGCTGGAGAAAGGCCCCTTTCATAGAGCCAGGACAGCTTCAGGGTGTGTAATTTGCTTAGCCTCTGAACCCCATATGATTTACATTATTCCGATTTCGAAGCACCTTTTCTCTTGATCTACTATTATGAAGTCATTTTTAAGAACACTCTGTAAATAGAAATATTATACTGCCCATGAAACCACAATGTTAATGCAGACTGTCTAAAATTAGACTATTAAACACCCTGTTTTCAAGTGGTGACTGGTAATGTTGCAAGAAAAAAATAGAAATATACATGTTTTATATTAGTTTGTATGACATTTCTTAAGCATGCAGGAATGTCATTACTTCACATTGTCCAGACCAAACCAACACAAATACATACCTAGAAAATCAGGGATGGAGTACATGATAACTTTAAGCCACTATAACTGAAAAGACAGTTTTAAGTACTGTGGTGGCTAAACACTTCAGCTTTGAACTTGAGACATTAGATGGATGATTCAAGCCAGTTTGCAAAATTGAATAAAATCATGAATTCATGGATCTTTTGCAGATAATTGAATTAATAGAATATATGATGTAGATTATTGTCAAATGCACTGGAGAGATTAATATTGCTGGGTTTTTTTTTACTACTTTCAAATAGAATGACATACAGCACCTGCTTGATCAAAGGGGTAACCCAGAGTCAGTTTCTAATCTGAGGAATTGGAAAGGGCTCCTGGAAAAGTGATCAAAAGAAGCAGAGACCCATCTATAATTTGAAGAGAATGATATCGGACTAACAGTTTGACCTTGTTTCAGTAAAATATAAGTCCCTTTAAAACTATTGCATCTCATCAGATAGCTTTTTCCCAATTCAAGTACTCCAAATTCAAAACACTGATCTTTTTTTTTTTTCATCTGATGGCTCTGTTTTCCTCCAATTCTATCTTCCCACTTGTCACCTAATGTCATTATTTTTCTTTGTGGTCCTTTCACTGTGATTCACCCACCACTTCTAGGGTAACAGAGGGGCAGATAACTTGTCACTGTCTGACCCTTTTCTTTATCTACTATTTTCAGATTGTTAACCTACCCATGAAGCTATGAGATATAGGTATGAGATGAGTTCACTAAGTCAGACCACATTCCGACCTTTCTTGATCAGATCCAACCCTTCTCTGAAGATTCATATGCTCTCTTGTATCCTAATCAGCTGGCAAATGTTTCTGCTATGTTTAGCTCTCCCCAGTACAAGAAGTAGAGAGGGGGCTGTCCTAATGGCCTTTATGGCCCAAGAAGAAGAGGACCTTTGGAGCACTAGGGGGCAGTATGGAGCTATTGTCCTTCCCATGCTCAGGTAGATTTTCTATTTCATAATTGTAAGTTTTGAAGAGGTAGCAGGTAGACTTCTAAAGAAGATTCCTAAATTGTATAGACTTCCTTTTAACTTCACTCACCATATGTCACTCCCTTTCCTTGTGCCTATGTTTCTAACTGAGCTGTTGATTTAGTCCTGGTTATAGCTTTTTTTGTGAAAATGATTCAATTCTATGACCACAAAACTCTCTGCAGATGTTACTTTGCAAATGACATAAGCTTCCAGCTCTCTATCCTCGTCTCACCCAGTCATTGTACTGTTCCCTTCCTGTTCTTCAATCAGCCAACCCCCAGAGGGCCATACTAATCCAGGATGGCCATGATGATCCATTTTTGGTCTTTGTTCATTCTCAACTTCAAGGATCCCCACAAGCCTGGGTGGGTTCCAAGAACACCCAGGGCTTCTGGAACTGGCTTCAGACCTACCCCAATTGAGAGGAAGCAGAAATGGTGCATTGACTTTGAAGTCAGAAAACATGGGTTCAAATGCCATAACTCTTAGATTAAATGTGTTATGTGACATTGATAAACTCTGAGATCCCTTTTACCTGTCTGTCAACCTTATTTTTCAATCTATACTGAAAGTTTTGCTTTTTGTTTTGTTTTGTGGGAAGATGTTATTTGTCATTAGCTTTTTTATGGTTAACTCAGTTTTGACTTGCGATTTGTTACCACCTGCCCGAAAAAAATACATTGTTTCCTAATTATGAATTTATGGTTTTATTTCATAATACAATTATTTGCGTATTATCTCATGTCTCGTAATTAGGCAATAAGGTCTTTAAATGCATGGTGTGTGTCTTTCTTAAATCCTCTTTCTCTCCTATTTCGTGGAATTCTTTCCACAAGTTTTTAATAGGTGATGTCTGCTGAATTGAATGGGAAAAATGACACTCAGATAACTGATTTAACTCTTTTAAAGGTGTAAACTTCAAATGGGCTATTTTATGTGCATGTATTTGTAAAATTTATTCTCTATTCTAACATATATATCCTATATATTTACTGCTTAATGGAAATTCCTGAATACAACTTTCCTTGATGACTTAGAGGTCCTTATTTATAATTAAATTATTATAAGATGCATGAATGATTGACAGGGCCATTTAAGGGCTTAGGACTTTCATCCTGGACAGTAAATGGTCACAGGTTCCTAAGGATTTTACATTCCTGTGTCTTGTGTTTTATTTTCTTCCTTTTCCCTATTGGCCCTTCATATATTGTCAATGTACCTGCTTCTAGATTTGAAGTTTGCTATTTACAAACTGACAGACTGAGAAATTAGATGATCAAGTTTGTTAAAATGTCTAAATTAAGAGCACATAAATTCTAAATGGAATCAAGGTACTCTTGAGAAAATTGGACAGATTTTAAGGGTATGGATTTGACGTAATTTTGGCTGTTCACCTTTTTGTGCCTTCTTGATGAAATGTTTCTTACCTCTCTCTCTGGATATTTGAGATTGTCATGTAATTGAGTATCACTGTATCAAAAAACAAACAAAATACCCTCAGAAAAACATTTTCTCCCACAGTTGTAAGTCTTCTCTGATTCCTACCCCAATTTTCCTCAATTTTGAAGTAAATCTTTGGTTATGCTTTTATTAGTAATTCAGAAAGTTTGTCCTGCATGAAAACTATACTTTTCAAACAATTGATTTTGTGTTATAAAATTTTAAGTTTTTACAAATAACATGTGTGCCTTCATCTTATAACTAAAATTAATGTTGAAGCCTGGTGTGGCAGCATGACTGTTTCGTTTCCTTGACCTTGTTACTTCATGGCTTTTAAGACTTCTCTCATTGCCAATTTCTTTTAGCAATAAATAGATGTAAAACAGTGGTTACCATTGTTATCCATAAACTATATGTTTATGTTTATATATATATATATATATATGTATGTTCTTATATACAGAAATATATATAACATATATGCCTATTTAGTTATATATATAAAGTTTAAAATAAGTCAGTTAAATTTTAACATATTTCTTTTAAACATCCATTAAAGTAGAGGCGAATAGATTTGGGCAGTAAAAGCACTTTGGTGTGGGTCACATTTCTTTCTTTTCCTTCTTATAGCCCCCATTGGTTAAATATATTTCCCCTCTCTTTTAAGATACTTGTGATTTCATTGAATATTGAATCTCATTTTAAATCTTGATTTCTATAATAGATATTGGTATCACTCATCCGTAAAATAGAGGTCTTGCCCAAGTTCATGGAGTGTTTGAGGTCAAATTTGAACTCAGGTCTTCCTACCTTCTAAGATTCTACTCATTTTGACTCTGAGCTGTCATATGGAACTGATGTGAGAAAAGCAATGTAGATATAATAGTTGGCAGAAATGTCATGCTTTAAGGTTTACAAAGTGCCTTTTGGACAGTATCTTATCTGATCTTTATGTTGACCCTTGGAACTCAATAACTTAAGTTGATTATTAAATTTTAAGTATGAAAATTTATATATCAGAAGTTACCAAAGCTACATATCATGGCCTGATTTATTGTTTTGTTGACTGTCTAAAGTTAAGGATATATTGTGAGGTCATTTTTCTTCCCAGGAACTGGTTTTTAAATACTTACCAGAATATCACTTAAAGATAAATTTATTATTTATATTTCCCATTTAAGGAAACAAATGTTGGTTGTCATTTGTTTAGGCTCGCCAAGGAAGCTTGTGTTAAAGCTGAGACTCTTGTAAATTCACATATATTAGCTCTCTAGACTCAGAGGACAGCATGCTATCTATTCAACTGCTTCTTGTACAGACTATTTTAAGAAACTGGAAAAGTGCAATTCAGTTTTTGGTTTAGAAAAATTAATTAACCTTTTTCTTTCAATTCTTTCTTCTTATCCATTTCTTCATTCTCCACATTTATTTAAGCTAAATAACAGTAGTTAAGAGACCAAAAAGTCAAGGCAGAGCCAGGATAAGTATTTAGGTATCTCAAGTAAGGTTGGAAAATTGCATTCCTGTATCGCTATCCTGGAGGGAAGCTTAAAACCTTTGAAACATACGTTTTTTTACTTAATTCAAGAAAATAAATATGCAGGTGAGTATTGGGAACAGTATTTTTCTAGCATTAAAATGCACAATCATACAAAGTAGCATTCCTTGTTGTGACCCTCCATTACATGTACATGTTGTGCTGTTTGTAACTATTTTTACTTTAAATCTAGTTCAGTTTCAAGGTATCTTATTGAGAATATCAGAAGCCAGGTGTAGGGATGAAGGCAAATCACAGCTACTGGGAAAGCTGAGAGGAGTGGATCTCCTGAGGTTAGGAGTTTTGCTATGTTAATTGGTTGTCCTTACTAAACATTGTCTGAATTTTCATATTGATGCAACACATCTGTATGGGAATTACTCCATCCACAACTATTATTTGAAGTATGACAAAGAATTACATAATTAATAAAATATCTTCTAAATATCTTGACTAATAATAGTCCTACTATTTCTCTAACATGGTTACATGATTCTGTTTAGAATAGATTAGTTGATCAGAACAGTCTCTTTTTATTTGACAGAAATCAAGGCAATTTGAGGGTGGGGAAAGATAGAGGGCTTATGATCTAGACATTTAGGGCAAAGAATGAGCATGGCATTGGAAACATGGTTCAGGGATGGCAAGTCAAGATGTAATGCAAATCCAAAAATTCCAGATCCAACACCTGTTCCTTCTACTGGAAACCTTATGGCATGTAGGTTAACTCAAGGTTCCTTTTTTTCAAATCTCATATTTTCTATGAAAAGAATGACCATTGCCAATACAAACATTCTGTGAATGGTGGTGCCAGAGCATACCCTAGGGTCCTACTAATACTCATGGGGCATAAAGCAGTATGGTGTAGTGATGAAGACATTTTACTTGAATCCAGAAGACCTGGATTCAAGTCCTAGCTAAAACTGAATTCTTCTGTGTCCATTTTCCTCATTTATACAATGAGGGGTTGGATTCCATGGCTTCAAAAAAGTTCATTTCATCTATAGATCTATAATCCCCCCCCTACAAAGTTTATAGGACTAACTGCACTTGGATTTTGAAAGACTTAAGATTGATGATTTCTAATTGTAATTCTAATAAAAGCTGTGTGATACAAACATCACCTTGACCCTTTGAACCTCAGTTCCCTTATATGCAAAATGAAGATAATTGTATCCCTAGTATAGACCTCACAGAATTGTGTAGTTCAAATGAGATAATGTATGAAATGTATGTACACATTGCCAATGTTAAAAAGTTATTATGTGTCAATTAGTATTTTTTTTTGACTTGAGTGTTTATACTCAGTCTGGCTAGGGTGTTAATCTTCTGACTACTACTAACTACTACCAATTACTACAAAGTACTGCTATTACTACTACTACTCCAACAACAGCAATAACTACTACTACTACTACTACTACTACTACCATTATTATTATTGCCATAGAGCTTACCCTTACCTCAAATTTCTGCCTGTGATTTACATATGCTAATGCTAGGAAAACATGAGAAGGAGTTGTCTCTTCTAATCCTGCCAATTCAAGATGTGCTATGGTCAAGACTCTTTTTATGCCAAGCTACTTTAAATGACTAACCCTACTCTATTTTACCTTTGCTATATGGTTCATTCATTTTCATTCAGGAGGCTAAGTTATGAAATATACTGGGTCCATCTAATAACAGAAGGTTTTACTTTTGTATGGTCTTTTAAAAACATTGAGATAAAGAGAAAAAAATGTCAGGATTAATGATTCAAATGAGTCATATTAGAGTAATCAGATAATTTAAAAAGTCTATATTTAAATGACTTGCTATCTTTCTATATCGTTGGAAGCAAAAAGTCACTGTGCAGTAGAATTTTAATGATTTGAAAGGCTATGAAAAAATGTAAAAGGGATTACATATATTTGTTATTGTTTTGGATAATTCTATACTATATTTAGTAGCAATGTTCCCAAACTTGATCTAATTTTAGATTTTCATTTTAATTTTTATTCTATTTTTAATCTCCTACAGGACCTTCCTGTAAGTCATTCCTTTTCCTTTGTTGATTTTTTATTTTCCTGGACCTTAGAGGACGGACTGTAATTTTGACTTTGAATAGATCCAAATCAATTGGCTTCTTTCTAAATCTTCATCAACTTTCTTTTGAAACCCTCTGGCTATTTTCAAGAGAAGGATCTTGAAGATTTACAGGACAATTTATTTTGTTTCACCATATTCCAATTCAAACCAGAAGATGGCTCAGTACATAGTTTTATAGAAGACAGACTACAGACAAGATCAGAATCCCTATGAACAGGAATCTTGAGCCTCTGCTCTGAAAATATGTTTTTAGGAAAATTATCAAAATTCAGTCTTGGAATGAAACTTGACCTTACCTTGCAGACTAGGTATATTCCATATTTGTTCATTAATTATTATAATTTTAGAGATTTACTTATATAGAAAAATAATTTTAGCACGGGAAAGTGATAAAATCACTTTTAGAGCACTTGCTTCAAGGAACATGGTACCTTGAATAAAGAGTTCCTATGCATTTAATTCCTTTATAAACCTACTTTATGAAGTGATTCAAAAAAGACAATATGAATGAACTTGCATATTCATTTAAATGAAAATTATAGTACGAAAACATTTTCATTACATTGATGTTTTTCAGTGATTATCTGGGATATGTTATTTATAGCTTCATGTTTCTATCAAGGGCTTTAGTATCATTTGGCTGCTAAATGAGTTTTCTTATTGTTCAGTCATTTTTTCAGTGATGTTGGACTTTTCCTGATACCATTTAGGGTTTTCTTTTCAAAGACATTGGAGTGGTTTGCCATTTACTTGTTCGGTTCATTTTACTGATGAGGAAAAGAAGGCAAGCAAGGTTAAATGACTTTTCCAGGGTCACATAGGTAGTAAACATTTGAAATCAAATTTGAACTCAGGAAAATCCTTTTCTGACTTTTAGCACAGTACTTTATGCATTGTGCCACATAGTAGCCCATAGAGCTCAGAGGATGCCTGCAGACAATTTATTTTTATTTTTTTTTCTAATGAAGGCTTTATCATTCAATATTAAATGAATACTGACCTGATTAGATGACAACAAGATATCATATTTTTCTCTCCTTTTTTCAGTTTTTTCCATAAATATCTAAGTATCTGTTATGTAAAAAGCACAGGAGAAGGGCGTACAAAATAGGATATAATCATATTCTTAATAAATTGTCAACTTGGTGTGTATGGGAAATACCAAATGTTGTTTGATTCTAGCAGAAGGTGAATGGTGGGAGACAAGGCTACAGAGGCAGAATAGTCCCAATTTGTAGAGCCTTGAGTGCTAACCATGGGTTTTTTTATTTTATTCATTAAAAAATAGGGGATCTTTAAAGGTTGTTGGTTTTATCTGTTTGTTTTGTCAAGCAAGAATATCACTCAAATTCTGCATGATGAAGATTTCTTTGCTGATCATGAAAAGTATGAGCTGGAGAAGAATCTGGAAATATAGAAAGGGGAGTTAAATTATTGCAATAGTCCAAGGAAGTAAATATGATGGCTTGAGCTAGGTGTTCATAGTGGCAAAGAAGAGAAGGAAGATGTGCAAGATATTTCAGAGATAGAATTGACAAGACTTGCTAACAGATTGGATTAGGAAAGGAAAGGAGGAAAGGGTTAGATCCAAAGATGAATGAGAGTTTGAACCTGGGTGATGGAAAGAATGGTTCCAGCAGCAGGAAAAAACTGAGAAAGGGTAGTTTGGGGTTTAGTTTAGTTTTTGGATTTATTGTTAGTGAAGCTGAAGTGTTAGCAGTATATCAAAGTGAAGATATTCTACAAGTATTTGAAAGTATTGGAATGGTATGAATGCTAAGAAGAGTTTGAGAAGGGGGAATCATAAAGGTGATATTTAAAGTTATGATCATGCATGAAATCTTGAAGGGCAAAATGAGAACAGAGAAAAGAATGGAAACTTAGGGACTTCTAAATTCAAAGGGAATGAAGATGATGAGCATCCAGCAGAGTAAGCAGGGAAGAATGGAACAAAAAGGCAGATGATATCAATGAAAAAAAATCAGCCTAGGAAAATGGAATGGAATGGTATCAATAAGGAGGGATGGCTGACTGTTTCAGATGTGTCAGAAAAATAAATTAGAATTAGGACAATTAGGAATTTGGAGTTCCCTGAGAAGAGAGTATTAGGGACACTGTAAAAAATAATTTTAGTCAATCAATAAGGACAGATTGTAAAGAAATAAAAAATGAAGTTGGAAAGGAAATAGGATCATCAACCATGAAATACTTCTATTATCTCCTTTTCCTTGTTTGATTACCATGTCCTGAGAGGTTTTTCATTCTTTTTCCTAGTCTTATCCAACTCACTGCCACCAATTTTTCCCCTTAAAACACTGATTTCATTATGTCACTTCCTTGCTCAGAAACCTCAAATGACTCAACTCTGCCTAGAGAACCAAATACCAATTCTGTTCCACTTTACAAATCTTCCATCATCTGAATATATTCTCTCATCACCAAGGTACTAACTTTATGCTTCTTACTGTGCACAACTTCTTCCCCTTCCCCCAAACAAAAGATTGAGTTCATTTGTGACTCAGACCCTTTGCCCATGTTTCCACCCATTCATGGAATGCATTTCCTTCCCCCTACAACTATTCAAATTCTGTTGAATTCTTACCTCTCCCACAGGGGTTTTTCTAATTGTACAGAGTGTATATATATATATATATATATATATATATATATATACATATGTACATATGAATAAATATATATATATGTACATACACACATTTACATATATATATATATATATATATCAATAATAACTTAGAGAGATGGACTACTAGATCTATTTTTTCCATTCCAGTCAGTTCTACATTTATCTCACATGACCAGAAAGAATCAAGATCTACCAAATAACAAAACAAATAATTATTTCTTCAATGATTCGTGTTAAATATGGTAGCTCCTATTTGAATATTGTTTATTCTATTTACTTTTCTATAGATTTCCTAGAAAAAGGAGCTTTAAACTTCATTAAAAACAGTGTGTATAGGAGCCATTTTGTCCAAGGAAGAGGCTAAGGACTTTGAAGTGAGGAGATTGGAGGCCTCTTTTTTGTTTGTTTGTTTAAGTTTTTGCAAGGATGTGGGGTTAAGTGGCTTGCCCAAGGTCACACAGCTAGGTCATTATCAAGTGTCTGTGGTCAAATTTGAACTCAGGACCTCCTGACTCCAGGACAGGTGCTCCATTCACTGGACCACCTAGCTGTCCCTTGAAAGCACCTTGATGAGTAGAAGCATTGTAGTTGATGCCAAAGGTATTCTCTTGGCCCAAAGGTAGTATAATCAGTTTGCCTTATTTGGGAATCACTTAATTAGAATAGCAAAAGTTGTAAGACTTTATACCTGGAATGGAGGTTAGGGATAATTTCTAACCTTTTCATTTTATAAATCATAGACCATAGATTTAAAGATGGGAGATAACTCAGGTCCTCTAGTCCAACCTTCTTATTTTATAGGTAAGGAGAAAAAGGTCAAAGAAGTAAAATGATATGCCAAGCTAAGTTATTGGTAGAACTGAGCGCATTTGGCAAAGGCTGTCAAAAACATGCAGGGAATGCTTTATGAAAGAAAATGCAAACGTCAAACAAAAGTATTCCTTTCTTTAAGGCAATGATAAAATATAGACATCATTTATTTAAGCAAAATCAATATGAAATTTTGCCACATAATTTATGAAACAATTTACAAAAACTAAAAATAAATTACTTGAATATTAAATTGTAAACATTTCTTAATTCCTTTGGTATCAGATGACTGACCCAGATCAGTAAGTAGAACTAGACAACACAAACCAGGTAAAACTATATGAATGGTTGGCCATTGATTTTGGCCTTTGCATTTGTGAATTGCTTATGGAGGGTGGAATCTCCCTTCTCATATCGTAGCAATCTTTTACTTTACTTTTTTGGGGGCCTTTCACTTAAGGCTAAGAACATATCTTATGCAATGAATTATTGCTATGTTAGAACTAGGGGGTATTTTAGAAACACTCTATTCTAGTTACTAATATCACCAATAACCTGGGCCTAGTTGCTTCTCTTTTCTGTAAATTGAAGTGACTGGAAGGGATGATCCCTGAGCTTCCTCTCTTCTTTTAAATTTTCTAATTCTCGAGTACTTTTAGGTTTTTCATTTCTTAGAAACTGAAATTTAAAAAAAAATTATTAAGATGACTGGATACTGAAACTATCTATTCCTTCAAATTGTGTTTGCTCTTCCAATTATATCTTGTAGGATAATAAATCTAGAGCTATTCCAAATGTTTCATTTTCTAATTGAGGAAACAGATCCAGGGAAACTTACCTAAGGTTACTTTAGATCTAAACCTAGGTTTTCCAGTTCTAAAGCTAGTGTTCTTAATACTTTCCTTGTCTACACTATCAAGTTAAGCAAACATTAACTTACAAAGTTAGAGTTGTATTCCAAAGGGCTACTTACTGTAGTTAAAAACAACAAAACAAAACACTCCACACTTGGGATGTCAAGGTCTCATTCTGATACTGATCAGTTATGTGACCTTGGGCAGGCCCATAGTAATACTGGCTTATTTTTTAAATAACACTTTTAGGTTTATGATGGGCAAAATGGTTTATTTAAGGATTAAGAAAAGCTAAAGAAATTCAAAGTGTCATTAGAAATAGCCTTTTTAAATAGTGAATTGATTATTGTATTTGTATTTCATTGGTTTGTGGGTATGGTGAAACTTTGATGAGTACAGGTTTGTTCGTGCTTTAAATAATGCTGTCCTGTCTGAGGCCTCATTTTTCCCTCTGGGTAATTTAATAAGTACCACTTCCAGACCTAAGATTTTGAGACTCTTGACTACTATGAGCTCACTTGCAACAGGCCCTTCCTGTTGCCATGGTGCTGAGTAATCATTCTAACCACTATCGAGTTCCTAAAGTAAATGTTTTCCTCCTGGGGTCTGAGTTCCTAATCCTGCTTTCTGGGTGTTTTACTTTGGTCTGGCCTTACTTTCTGCTGTTCTAGCTTTCCTTTTTCAGCTAACTTTTATCTTACCCTAGAGGTAAAGGTATCCTTTTCTGAAGAAAATTCTCCTCCCTCCTCTCTCCTTTAGAGGGAGAAAATAAAGGGACTAGACTGGAGAGGGTCAAAAGTAACTACAATTAGGAACAGAACAATGAGTAAACCATCATTTGCAAATGTAAGAAGAGTTCAGTTATTGCCCTTCTATATAAGCTCCCCTGTATGCTCAACAGGTTCCTAGAAAAAAGACCCTTGAGACATAAAGGGAACTCTAGGGAGCCAAGCCAAGAAGAGTCAGTGACCCAGCAAAAGCAGCTTTTCATCATAATAGTTTTTGCAAAAAACCCAGAAAAGTTCTACCAGTGAATAAAGTAAAGCTTCTGTTTTCCCCTAGCTCTGACATGCTCTCATTTCTAGTACTGTACCATATTTTCAGAGCAATATTGTATTCACTTCTCACTTAGTTGTCTCTCTTTAATGGAGTTATAATAAATGTGACTTATAATTCTAAAACCCTAGAAGTTAAATGTTGCCAAATACTGTAGGAGATAAACAGGAGTTGGTTACCAAACTATTTTTGTATAGGCAGGTGTTTTTGAGACTGTCTGAAAGAATTTGATCCCAATAAAACTTACTGAGTTCTTCTGTTATAAGAAAAAAGTGTTTCAGATATTGAATTCTGTTTTCAACCTTTGAATGCTGCTTTCTGGAAATTCAATTAGCAAACGTTTATCAAGGAACTGCTATGTTCAAGGAGGCACTCTTGTAGATGATGAGACTGAATGAGTATAATATTTATAGGAAATGTTTTCACTGATATCTTCAAATGATTGATGCAATCTGCATTTTGTGACAGTTTTCTAAAGTTCAAAATATTTTGTTGTTTAGTAAACCATTCTTTTATTTATAGATGAAGGAAAATTCATACCAAATTTGAATAAGTATATATATTATATATAATATATGTATAATATATATATATATATATATATATATATATATATATATACCCATAGGACTCAACTTCATTTTAGCTCAAAAACTCAAATTGTAAGCACATTTTCCTTTTTTACTTCCTCCTTCCCTCCTTCCCTTTCTTCCTTCTTTCCTTTCTTTACATCTTTCCTCCCTATTTCTTTCCTTCCCTCCTTTCTTTTTTACCTTCCCTCCCTCCTTCTCTCTCTCTCTCCCTTCCTTCCTTCCTTCCTTTTCCCTTTTCTCTCCCTCCCTCCCTCTTTTTCTCAATTGAAATTTAAATGCAGTAAAGAAGAATTTTTCTGCACTTTTTAGTGCTTGAGGTTCTTCATGAAAAAAAAAAAATGTAGCTATCTTTTTAAGCCCCAAGTCTTCAGATTTAACACTTAATTTAAACATTTAATATCTAAATGTGATTTGGGTTCTGTGATTTTCTGTATGTCTACTTGATATTACTTGAGCATGTGTGTGCTTGGTATCCTATTTTGGAGATCCTTTAAAAAACCAAAACAACCCCAAAACCTGATGACTTCTCAGTTTTGTATCATAAAATATAGGATAATATAGAATAAACCACTTCAACAAATTCATTATGTGATGACATTTATTCAATTCTAATGAAACAAACCAAACACATGTATCTTAATCCCTTCTCCAGTACAGACCTTGCAAGCATTTCTAATGACTAAATGAAACCTTCGGGATATTATAGTAACTGTTAAGTAGTTGACTGTAAACAAGGGTGAAGAAAATAGGACTTTGTCTGAGGGTGTCAGATTTTAGACAGTGCTTGTTCTTCGAGAGATAGGCAAACAAAAACATAATTAGCTTAGTTTATAATAAGCCAGAATAATTATTTGTAGTAGAAATATGACTTAAAGAGACATATATAATGTACATACATACATATATACATACACCTTTCTTTATATAAACTAAGAGTTAACTTTACAGAAAAAAAAATATTCCTAAGGAATGCTTCAAGGTAAATAAGTAACATAAAGGATGTTCTAGTAAACAGTGATTGATAATAATAATAATAATAATAAATAGTAATAATAATATAACAATAATAACTTTTATATAATGCTTATTTTATACTTTGATAATCACTTTGTAATTATTTTCTCATTTAATCCTTCAAACAACTCTTTGAAGGTCTAGATTATGCCCTTTGAATAACTAAGGGAACTGTGATAAAAAAAAATTTTAAAAGCTGAGTCAGACAAATTAAGTGATTTGCCTAGGGTCACACAGGTAGTAAGTATATTTAGACTGAGCACATATCTTCCTGACTAGACCCAGAGTTCTACCAACTTGGTCACTTAGTTTCTTAGTTTAGTGAACCTGTTATAGTGCAAAAACAAAGTAACAGCCACATAATCACACAAACCAAAACAAAACCAAAAAACAAAAATTGGAGATATGTGTAGTGAACACTACTCTCTTTATATCATTACTTTAAAAGTATTCTAGGGAGGATTAGTCAGGCCATTTGCTTAGGACTAGAAATTTTTGTCTAAAGACCTGGAATGCATGGTACCTAGTCCTGCCATATGAGATATCCTAATGTACTGGGGCTATTCAGTGTGATACTCTTTATTTTAGCGAAGTCTTATGCAGTAGTGGAAGATTTTTTTGAGTAAGTCAAGGTTTTCATAGTGGAGAGGTGCTTTTCTTTCTTAATGGGCCCCAGCTGGGCTCTATACCTGCCTTTTGACCCACTTCAGAGTCCAGCACTCATCTAAAGAGCACATTGGATTTTACTATTTACTTCATGTGACTTCTCTTCTGGTTATTTTTGCCAAATATTTCTAGGAATATAATTCTTTTAAAAAAGTTGCTTCATTTAATTTTTTTTTCATTGAGAAATGAAGGGTTCCTTATTTTACTTTCAGCCATGGTATGCTCAATAGGACCCAGGGAATTAGAATGAAAATTGGAGGTCATTAAAATGTTATTTCTTTTTTGATGACATTTGAGGATATTTTAATCAGTGGACCAGTATGCACATTTGCTTAAAACGTGAAAAGAACTCAGAAAATGCACCTCCAATTTCCTTATCTATATTCATTTAAAAAATATTCTCATTACATTTTGATTAAAAATTGCAATGAGTGTTCATTTATAGTGCTAGAATTAAAATATAAATGATTACCAGTGGGAGACAAAATGCCTAAGGATACAGTAGACTATCAATACCCTCTGGTACTTTGTTAACCAAGTATTTATCAAAACACAAGAACCCCCAAAGAGGTTCCATCACAATTAGAGTCAATTATCCCAAGGAACAGATAAGATCGAGTATGATATTTGTTGGTAATTCATGACAATGAACATTGACAGTAAAACCTTAATAATTTATCAAAGTTTTGTAAATTTTTGTATGCATAGGTAGAACATAGAGTAAGTATTGAAAGGGACTTCATAAATGATGCTTAGGCAGCCCAGCAATTCAGGAGGTGGGGCACACTTGAAGCAGAGAACACCCTTCTTGGAAACGGGTTGCAATCAATTAACAGATGGAGGAGGGTGAAGGAAGAAGGGAGAGGGTTCTGTTCTTTCTAATCCAAAGAATTTAAACTTCCTCCCTTTAGAAAGGAGCTATCCACATTTGTGCATTTTTATTTTGTTTGCTGTTTTGTTTTGTGGTGCTTTGGAGGATTAATCATAGAAAAGTTGGAAACTGCCTTAGAGATTTCTAATCCAGAGGTTCTTAACAAATATGTTCCATGAATCCCTGGTACAGCCTATGGGCCCTTTATCATATAATTTTGTTTTTCAGTGGCTAAAATAAAAAAAAAAACATTGACTATAAAGTAAATAAGTCATATTGAAATAACAACAAAAAATTAAAACGAAAATAGTTCATGGGCTCTAGTTTAAGAGCCTTTCCAGAAACCACTTAATTTATAAATATAAAAACTGAGGCACAGTGATAATCCTAACAACATAGATAGTGATGTTAATGTATATTTGGGGTCATGGGCTACAATAGAAAAGGCTTTAGGGTAGTGGAAGATGCTCAGAACCAAATGTATCTTTTTTTCCACATAGAATTTTAAATGTGGTTTCTGGTATATTAGAGATGGCATCTAGCTCAGAGCAAGTGTTTATTTGCATTGTTTAGTTTAATATTAAGCAGTCAAACTGTCTGTTTTGAAGAAAAGCAGCAGTCTTTAAAGTAGCAGGTGTCTGTAGGGTCAGAGATATTTAGTGATGGAGCTACAATACCAGACTGAAGATTGATGCTTACCTCCTAGCAAGCATTACTTTCCTGTACTTTTTAGCTTTCCTTGAAGATTGCAAGTGCAATTATGAAGTGGGGAAACTGGAGAATTAAATGAATCAAGGAATTTTAGACAGAAGTTCTATAAATAAGAGAGTCCACTTCCATGGAACAAAATTTATGTTTATTCTGTATCAATAACTTTTACAGGCATTGGTTGGATACTCAATTAACCTGACTGCCCCCAAAATAGTTTTCTTTAGAAGCAACATTTATGTGTTAGAAATTAAATTAGGCCATCTGTATTTTGTACTTCTTTGCCAACTCTCCATTTGCAAATTTCTACAAGATCAGTCAGACCTTTGCCAGATTATTCTGGGGTGCAAATCTCTGGCAAGAGTTTTTTTTAATACCTAAATTCTACTTGGAAAAAAAAAACGGAAAAGGGAATTTGTGTAATATCTTTGCTGAAAATTTAGAATGACAGAAGGTACAGGAAATGCTTTTGGTGTGGGGGGAATGTGGGTCCTTTCCAAACAGCAAACATTGTTCTGAAAATTTCCCCGGTAGTGGTGAGTTATATGAGGCTGCATCCATCTGAAGAGAGCCTGTTTAACTGGCTTGTGGTTCTGGGGCTCATTCAAACACTCTTAAACAAAATAAAGGGAATGGATGTAATAACTTCTTTATAGAAAGGCCATAAAAAGCTACAGGGCCATGTAAACAAATTGGGTCATTTACTAGATGTTTAAGTGATAGATTTGCAGTCTAAATTCAGGGGTGTGTATTCTGTTTTATGGGCTCTTGACCATGGTTTACCTTGGGAATAAGGACTGAAACTAGTTTTTTGGTAATATTTTGAAATCCATTGTTAATGTTTTACTCTTCTGTTGAAAGCATATAATTAAACTTGTAAGCATTTAGCATTATAAATTTGTTCCATCTTGGATAACGGGCATCTGTCTGTACAACTCCTGTATGTAAAATTGAATTATGTCATAATTTTATAGTAGCACTATGTTCTGTTCCAGGGGAAACAAAATAGAAATACGATGGAAATTGAAATTTTCCTTCTGGGCACAGGCATGTCTGGACTAATTATAAAATAACTGTCCTGGCATATAGGAGTATGTTCATAACTACAGTTATGTCAAGTAGAAATCCAACAATAGTTATGACTTAACAGTGGCTATAACAACTCCAGTCTTGGAATAGCAGCTGCTGTAACTAGGCAGATGTATCATTCAGCTGTCATATTTGAGATTTGAAATAATATGTCCTATGCCTAGGTGTTTTTGCTAACTGGAAAGCAGCTCTGCTAATCCAAACTATTCATTTTTACTCTGAAAAGCTTGCTAAAGAGTTGAAAGAACTGAAAAATCTAAAAAAAGTACTTTCAAAAGGGGCATCTATAACATATATCCAAAATTGAATAGTGAAGATTCCCTTTAATACTCAATTGCATTCTTACATAAATATATTGAATAAATAGAGTCACTAATTTTAATTGTTTAATCTGTTTAAAAAAACTATGGGAAATCTGAAAAAGTAAGACAATCTAGAGCTCAGAGAACTTCCATTTTTATGGGGAGACAACTTATATGAATATTTCAACTAAAAATAGGATGGAAAAATCTCATAGTCCATAGGGAATAGCAACAAAGCACATATTAATACCTCCATTTATGTCATTTTTACTTAAAAAATACAAATGTACCAATCTGTACCTTCTTTCTATCAGCAATATCATTAATATCATTAATAATAAATAATAGCAACTACTTATATAGATAGTACCTATGGTGTATTAGGTGGTGCCTTAAGGAATTTGCAATTATTATCTCATTTGATCCTCATGATAATTCTGGGGATCAGGGTTTGGGGCAAGTGTTATCATCATTTCCATTTAATAGATAAGGAAACTATGATGAAGTGACCTGCTTAGGGTCCCACAGCTGGAAAGTCTTAAGGTCAAATTTGACTTAGATCTTTCTGACTGTAGGTTCAGCGCTATTTGTTATCAAGTTGCTGGAACAATTTTTCATCAGTGCTTCTCTATTGCCTTCCTCGATAAGAGCCAAACTCCTCATCACAACCCATTGCCATCCTATTATTTTATACTCACCTGATAATATACCTCTTCATGTACTGTGAGCTCCATTAACAGGGAAAAGGAGTTAACCTACTTCTTCCTGTACTAACCTTGTACTTTTCCCCAACTCTGTGCTGTTACTCCTATCTACTGTACTTAGAATACCTCACTCTATCTTGCTAAAATCCTACCCATCCTTTTAAAATGCCCTTAAGTGCTTTCTCCTGTCCCCTGCCAATAATCCCTTCCCCCCACCTTTTTGAACCTCACACAGCATTCTATTTATATAAACGTTACATGTAAGAATGGTGTATTATTTTGTATTAGAAGTATTTGTATATGTAATTCCCCTTCTCCCTCAACAAAGATGCTTTATCTAAACTTTCTGTCTTTCTGACAACTTGGCATAATTATTGCTTCATAAATGTTTGTCCACTGTTATTGAATGTGAAGACTGGAACTCAGGAAACTTAACAGTTCCTGTCAATATCATAGAATTTACTCACCCTGTAATGTTATTCAATAATCATTGGCTCTCCTGTTCATCCTTAAGAGGAAATGATTAATTTTTACCCAAGATTCCTTCCAGTAAGACTTCAAAGTTTCAAATAGTGATGGCATCATCTTCTACTGGAAACTTAGTGCTCTGGAAAGTCTGGCAAAGGAAATAACCCCACCACACTTGAAAAAATTTGAAAAACAATGAACATGGATACATATATATATATATATATATATATATATATATATGTGTGTGTGTGTGTGTGTGTGTATGTGTATATGTATGTGTGTATATATATATATATATATATATATATATATATATATTTATTACAGCTTTTCTCTATAGTTTGAGACCTGCTTCTTTTTTGAACAAATAACAAGGGGCTACTTAGCTAGATAGATTATAATTGAGGAACAAACTCAAATACTTGTTTTAGATTTGGCTTCTTTTGATCTCAGCAGGAGGCTTGGTATCCTACTCCCTGGATTCCCATTTACCTATGTTAGATCAACCAGTTCATGTTGGGTGTGAAATACCTCCTCTTGTGGAGCACTATCCTAAAGCTCTAGTACAATATAATAAAGGGTAGACTCATTCCTGTTGTCAAGCAGTATGTGTCTAGTGATTGAGGAAACATGCATAAAACTTTTAAAGAACATATGTACAGAGTAACTCATCAACAAGTTAATATAGGGGAAATTGACTATTCAGATAACATGTGGGAAAAGTGCAAAGAATTGTTAAATAAAGAATCTGGAAGAGATAAAATTTAAGTTTTGATAAAGTGAGAAAAATGAATAGATGGAACAGGGGAAGCATAAAATGCAGTGATAAAAGGTTCTTTAATGCTGGACCAAAGCTTTTGCTTTTAATATAGTAGGGGAGAGAGAGCTACTCTAGGTTTCCTATGAGAGGAGTGACATGATGAAAAGAGTATTTGAGAAAGATATTTCTAGAAATGGAATTATTTGGGACTTGTGTTTACATAAGGTTAGTGGAAACTCTAGTAGGACGTATGGTCATCTTTAATCAACCTGATTTGTCTCCTTCTGGCTTTGTAGCCTATAACATGACTTCAGAATCCACAGGAGGGGGAAAAACCACCACAGGCTTGCCAAATTCTCTGCTGGAAGTACAGACCCTGTCCTCAGAGGCAGCTGGCAAACATAGGTTCCTAAGTAGCTCTTAAAACTGCTTGGGAGCCAGCTCATGTTAACTCATGGGAGCCAGCACATGTTAACTTCAACTGTCCACATAAGATAATAACTAGGTATATGTTCTATATGAATCCAAAACAAAGTCAGGTGCCAAGCCTTGATAGAACTTTCTCACCATCTCTCATATATTACTTATGTTCCTTAGAGAACTCCTTATCACCCCCTACCCAGACTCCTTCCTAATTATACTCCTGGATTTTCTTCCCTTACCTCAGCCATCCATCTTCCACATTACTGCTAAAATAATTTTCCTGACACACAAATCTGACCATGTCACTCCCCTGCTTTCAGGAATCTAAGAGATTATCTAATCCACTCTAACCCTCTCATTTTTTTAATAACTGAAGAAATTGAGACCCAATAAAATGACTTGTTCAACCACACAGGTTATAAATAGCAAAACTGGTATTCAAACCCTTATCTTCAGCAATTTTCTTCTCATATCGTGTACCGTAGTACTCTCCATTTCTGAGTAATGTTCTCATTTCTGAGATACCATTTAAATTATGCCCAAATATTTAAAATGGTATCATTGGTATTTGACAAATCACTAACATATTAGTGAATTAGGGCTCTGTTTCTGATTTTTTTTTATTCTATTACAGATAAATAGTTTTTTACCCTAAATTCCACTTGGAATTAATATCTTATTTACACTTCTTGTAAAGTTGTGAACGGTCCACAGCTAGCTGTTAGTAAATCCTAGATGGAGACCCAGATCTCTTGAATCTTAAGTGACTTTAAATAAGTAGAAGGGTAGCTGGGTGGTGCAGCGGATGGAGCATTGACTCTGGAGTCAGGAGGACATTAGTTCAAATCAGTCCTTGAACACTTGGACTCTTAGCAACTGTGTGCCTTGGGCAAGTCACTTAACTCTGATTGCCTAGCATCCAGGACCATCTCCAGTCATCCTGATTTTCATATCTGGCTACTGGTCCCAGATAACTCTGGAGAAGAAAGTGAGGCTGGTAATTTAGCACAGCCCCCCCCCCCCGCTTAAATCCAGTTTACATACTTGTCATGGCATCACCTCCTTGATGCCATGGTCTTCTTCGAAAATGAAGAACAAACAGTTTTTTTTAAAAAAAAAAGCTAGAAGTGTGGCATATTATTTGGAAATCCTACCTCCTCCTTTGCTTTTCACTTTTATCTTGGTGTTGTCCAGAGAAAGAAAACAAAAAGGCAATGCTCTTACCTCTTGCAACAGGTAAACTTGTCAGTGCTGTATTACTGGAAGACATGAAAAATACTAAATATACTAAAATACTAAATCAGAAATTCATACCTTAATTTAATTGTGTAAAATCTTTTTTTCATATATTAGCTTAGAAGAATTATATTGTTTTACATTTTCCCCATCTAGTATTTCTCAATAGTGATAATACCACAAATGTTTTTATGCAGTAACATTACTACAAATGCTTGTGTAAAGAGAGGAGGGAGAAGTTAATTAGTATTGTTATGTTTAGTTGGGTACCTCATAATACTCTAACCTAAGTTTTGTAAGTAAGGGTAAGTCCCTTAGGCCTACTGAAGTAATTTATGCATTACTATTTTCTTTTGGTGTGATAAATCGCTGTTAATAGTCTCTGAAAAGAATTCCATGTCTGATTTCACAACTAGGAGATGCAATTAATGTCTGACTTCATATTGAATAACTTTATAGGACTGACTCCTTTTTGCATGGGTTCAGTAAGAGAAGTGTGTAAAGGAATCCCACTGGATTGTTTAATTTAATGGTTGTTTAAAATGTGATTTTATTACTAAAAACCCCAAAAGTATAATTTCTTGGAAAACTATTTTTGTAAACTATGTGAGTGCAATTTATTGTGCAGAGAACTATCAATGTTGTTTGTCATTTCAAAAGTGTATTTTAAATGGTGATATTGACAAAAATTAGCCAGAATAAAAGCAATGCAATATAACTAAATGATTAGAACTATTTGTGACATAATATTTTTAAATCACCTTTCTATGTTTTCCATTTTTGCATCTTAGTATGGCTTGTTTCAGTAAGTATTCATGCTGTTCTAGTTTTGTTTCTTTATGCTGTTATTTTATGTCTTTTCATCTTTATGTTGACATTTTATGTCTTTACATCTTTAAAGTTTAAATAGTATTCTGTTACCTCAATATAATATAAATGTTACAGAAACAGATACATAGGTTTTTCTTATTGTTGGTTTTACTAATAAAGCTCTGCATATTTTTGTATAAATATGTATTTTATTTGTTTTTTCCATTATTTTTATGGCAAAATTTCCAAGAATGCATCACTGCATAAAAAAAGTTATGAGAAGACTTTGTTCTCTAGAAAGACTATACTAATGTATAGTTTCACTAACCACGTAACTCTAAAATTTTTCTTGAAACTTTACCAGTACTGAGATGTCTCTCTTTTATTTCATTTTATTTTTTTGCTATTTTGTTAAGTGAAATCATCAGTCACCTTTCATTTTCATTGCCTTGATTATTAGAAAAGATTCACAATTTTCAGATAGTTATCAATAACCCCTATTCCTGCAGTCATATGAACAAATTCAAGTTTGTTGTTCTTCCTTTGCCTATGTGTCTTATAAATTTGGACTGTTATGCTTTTATCAGATATGTCAATTACATTTTGTCTTAATTTTTTACTTTATTCATTTTCTTTTAGTTGTATTGTGTATTGCTATATAGATTTTTAAAAATGTAATCAGATCCATTTAGTTGATCTCTAACAGTTTCATATATGTTTAATAATAAAAAATCTCAATACAATTGAGGTTGACATGTCATTGTGTTTGCTTTCAATTTGTATGGGTTGTTTCTTAAATAAAATTATTCATCTAATTGAATTGATTACACTTTATAATAATACAGAGGAATGCAGTTGTGTCCCTTTAATATTGTTCTACTGTTCAGTTTTCCCAACATTTTTTTTAATTGAACAGTGACTTATTCTTGTCTTTTATTGGATATTGAGATATGCATTAACACATGTAATAAAAAAGTGTCCCTGTTTTTACAGGGAGATCAGTCATGTAAACATGGACTATTTTAAAAAATGTATATACAAACTGTTGGCTTCATTTTGGATTTGGGGGTACTTTGGAATTGCAGATCTCCTCTTCGGGTTTGAAAACAGACAATTTTGATTTACTGACATTGAGGGTGAAATGCTTGAGAGGGTCTTCAAATTAGTCATCCAATGTAGTATATTTTTAGAAGAAATTAAGTTGAGTTTTTCAGATTTTGATGAGAGGAAACCTTGGGCAAGAATTTTTTAGTTTTGGCATTTGTACAGAACAGAAGCTTACGAGAGAGAGAGAGAGAGAGAGAGAGAGAGAGAGAGAGAGAGAGAGAGAGAGAGAGAGAGAGAGAGTTCTAAATTCAAAGGAAGGCATACATTCAGTGCTCCAGTATTTATGATGTCACATTCAAATTAAAACCATACCATCCACTATTTACAGAGGATGTTTCCTAGGCTGCAAAGTTTATGCCTATATTTCCCTACAAATTTCAGGCAACAAAAACTTTCAGATTCCTTAGAGAATAAACCCCTTCTTTTCATAGTCATTTAATTCTACAAGTATGAAGTTTAGAAAGGAGTTCATTGGGAGAGGGAGATGAACATGTTCAGCTCCATGATTTCATCTGAATATATCCATCCCTTCTCCCAATGTACTACCTCTTTCTAAAGCTCCAAGATCTTGTCTGAAATCAACTACTAAAAATCAAAATTTTAAACATCTTACAATGTATTACTAGATAGAGCCTTTTGGCTTCTTAACTTTACAAAAGCATAATGCAGTGACAATGATGAAAGAAAGCCAAGTATATTGAATATTTAATGTATTATATATGTGAGTATATGAATTTCAAATTAAAGAATCATTTAAAATATTTTTTTTATTTTTTAACATTGAAAAGGTAAATAGTTCTAACTCTGGCAGAGTAAAAGGATACCTTCATTTATAAAATAAGAGAATTTTTCAAGAATAACTTCTTCATGCAAATTAATTTTAAATTTAATATAATTTATTTTTTTAATTTAATTTTAGTTAATTCTTTAAATTAAATATAATTCAAAAAAAACATTTATTTAGTGTTTACTTGTACCAGACATTAGATGTTGAGGCTACCCAAGTGAAGCAGCACCTGTATTCAAGATTCTGAGGGAAGAATATCAATTACCTCCAAATCATTGAATTCATTTGTCCCTACATTCTACATTCATCATTTTCCTTCCCCTTTCCACAGAATTTGATAACACTGAGCATCCTTCTCCTATTAAATTATTTCTCCTTTCTTTACTTCAGGTTCTCTTGATTCTCTTCCTAATTGTATTACAATTTTTGTGTCTTCTCATTTCCTTTACCTTCCTGATCTTCTAATGATAATTGACTATGTTCCATTCTTGGATCTCCTTCTCTTGTCTCTGTTCTAATTGTTTCAGTTGGTGAGTCTCTGGCATGGTCCTTCATTTTGTGAGAAGTGTTCCTCCTTTTGTTCTTAGGATTTTTTCTTCTCATCAGCCTTCTTACTCTAGAGATGGCAATGCCTTCTGACCTTCTTCTCTGACTTTCTGATTGGTGAGTTTTCTGTTTGGTGAGTTTTCATTTCATGAAGTGTCCAAGTTCCTGACTCTACTCTTTACTCTCCAGTCTCCTGCCCCTTCCCTCACCCCTGCTTTCCTTACAGCTCCATTTTATATGTTGTTGTTCCTTCATTAGAATAAAATACTTGAAGTTAGAAGCTTTTTTTTTACCCTGTATTTGTATCATCCCAAGGGTTTAGCATAGAATGTGACATACATAAATTTTCTCTCTCTCTCTCTTTCATATATATATATATATATATATATATATATATATATATATTACACATATATCTTGACATATGTGAATATCTACATAAATATCTCCATATGAACAAATTACATATACATGAATATATAAATACATTTGTTTGTTAATTTTTTAATATCACTGAATATTATATTAAGTAATAATGTTTAGATTGATCATGTCATTTAGTACTCATATTCTTAAAAAATATTTTTCTTGGTCAGCATTTTGATTTTTTTTATCTGTAAGGGGCTAACTAGAGTTGTACATGAACTATATAATAAGTTTCTCTATTAGAGATAAAGTCAATTATCCTGAATTATTGTTACACTTACAATCAGCAATTTGAAAAATTGCCTTCTGATGGAAGACGAAAAAGTATGTTTGTATGTGTATGTGTTTTGTGTGTTTGTATGAAAGGTAAGTGATTAAAAGTGGTTTTTGAGGAAGAGATTTTTCAGCATACAAATCAAATTATATGCTTTGATATTGGAAGAATGGCCAGAATTGGAAGAATGAAGATTGGTTGACTTGCACCCCTTCACAAAATTAGAATCCTAGGAGTAAATGACCAATGGGAGGAAAGAGGCTGCCCTAACACAGGGGTATTCCATATTCTTAGGTCATTGTCATTCTTGGATGTTTGAGGGCCTTGGAAGTTCCAGGCAGTCAGAAACGTTTTAGAATGAGATAGCAGCTGAGCATCAAAGTGGTCAACAATGTCAACAATTGTAGGAAATAAGTAGAGAAAAATGATTTTTAAGAAAAGAATAATTTTTGGCAAGTCAGAAATCATTGATGACATTGGAGAGGGCAGTTTCAGTTTAATATTATTGGAAACTAAACTGCAAAGTATTGAGGAGATGATTGAGAACACAAGAGGAAATAGTAAGTTTATATGGTTTTTTAAAAGAGTTTGACTGAAAAATAAGTGTGGAAACTAGAATGATGACTTGAGGAGATAGTAAAGAGTAATTTATTTTAATGGGGGCAAATTTTTATCTTGTAAGAAGATAGTGCTGAGAGAACCAGTATTAAAAAAAAGTCAGGGGAGTATTTGAAGACAAGAGAGGAAGAAAATCACTGAGGAGGCAATCTCCTACAAGATCTGGGAGAAGACGGGATAAAGTATAAATGGAAGGGTGTTGACTTTGACAGAAGAAAGTCAACCTCTTTGTCAGAGACTGGGGTAAAGAAAAGATGTCAATTGATTTTGAGAAGAAGATGGAAGAAGAGGGGTCTCATGTTGTATCACTGAAATTGGACTGGAAAGAGAGATTTTAGAACCAGGGATGGAGATATTAGAGGGTTCAGATAAGGGTAAAAAAAATTTTTGGATTTTGAATCACTAGGGAGTGGTGGAATGACAGCAGGTGATGGTCATTTAGGTAAGATCTGAGATTAGAGAAGTGGAGCACTTTGTAGGTGTGTGATTTGTAGATTGGGAAGGAGTAGTAATGATATTTGTGAAGACTGAGGAATTGGAAAATTAGGGCATTTTGTGGTGTGTGTGTGTTTGTGTGTGTGTGTGTGTGTGTGTGTGCGTGCGTGTGCGTGTGTGTGTGTGTGTGTGTGTATTAAATTCCCTAGTATGAATATACTAGTATGAAAAAAAGGAAGTTGTCTATCTTTGTAAATCTTCACAGCATTCTACTGGGGGCAAATAGCAAGCCCAGAAGTAAGTCAAGGATGTTTTCTATTAATCTGGTACCTTTCTTGATATAATATCTATAAAGTATTTAGCAAAGTGTCTGACACAATAAACTACTTAATTGATGCTTGTTCTTTTTCTCTTCTCCCTTTTAATGAAAATTATTTCCATATTGAACTACTGAGCTTATTTTTTACTTTTCTATTTTCATATATTTCTATTTTGTTGGAATTTTTTAGCATTTTTGTTTCAGTGTAAAAAAAAAGTTCTATTGAAATTCTAATAACATGTCTGAATCACGTTTAGCCTTAGTGTATTATTTAACTACTTTCAGATGATAGATTCTGAATTTGAAGGAATCTTAGACACTCATTTAGTCTAGTTCCTTCATTTTGCAGATGTGAAAACTGAGACCTAGGAAATAAAATGATCTGGCCAAAATCACACAGGTATCAGCTATATCACTGATGGAATTTGAGCCCAGGTCTTCTGTCTCTGGTGTCTTTCTTTCCAATGTACCACAAGACTGCTTAGTCCAAGCTGAGTGAGGTTTCTTTAACTATTATCACTATTTGGTGAATTTACTTTTTCTAGCATTGGTTGCCCAGAAACAGGGAGAAATACACTGACTTTGTCAGACTTTCCTTATTTGCTAATGAATATTACCAATTGTGTTCTTTCTCTATGACTTTCCTTACCTTGATCAAGGTAATCTAGTACTTGAGGGGAATACCAGTTGTCCTTGAACATTCCTTAAAGATCTGCCAAACCTGCACCATTATGTAAATGTGCTTAAATATTTCTGGAAATAAGGCAATTCCAGCACTTCCTTTCCATCCCAGACTGGAGAGTAAATGAGTAGAAAAAATACCACACCATTAAGACTAGTTTTAATCACAAGGGGGGAGGGGGAGAGAGAAAGAAAGAGAGACACAAAGAGACAGAGACAGACCAGCAGAGAGGTAGAGACAAAGACAAACAGAGAGAGACAGAGATATACATAGACATACTCAGAGATAAATAGTATAGACAGAGAGAGAGAGGAGAGAGAGAGAGAGGAGAGAGAGAATGTTTCCAAGTTATGTGACTATGTGACTAGCTAGAAATTCCTGTTTGAACTACCAGTCCTCACAAAACAGGATTTCTATTCCCTCTTGGATAGGTAGTGCCTTCTTTCCATAGACATTCTTCCGGGCTTAGCTGCTGTGTAACCTCCTAACCCCTCATTAATAATTTCCTGAGGCTGGTTTGTTATAAAGGAACATTGAAGGGGCAGGCCATTGGGGGAGTGTGTGTGTTTTATTGCTCCATAATGACCAACTTGAATGGTGTTAATGCTCTGAAGGAAAGAAACAAGTGAGCATTAGGTACTTTTCCCATTAGCTTTGCATGTTAATCAAGAGATTATACCCCTATACCCTTAGGCAGGAGGTAACACTTGCTTTCAACTTTTTCCCCCCTGTTCTTCAGCTCAAATGGCTCACTTTCTATACTATATGCACATTTAAATACTTTCCTTATTTAAAAGAAGAATGAAACTTTCTAGGATTTCTAATACAAGAGCCTAGGAAAACGAGTGTGCCTGAGTATGTATGGCTCCTTCTCTTCTGATCATTGACAAAGGAAGCTCTCTCTTGAGGAAATAATGGAGGCACCAATCTCCTTTAAATGTGGAGTGTTGGAGCTTCCACTCTTCCATATTTAATCCTTTCTCACCTTTCTCATATTTCAGTTGCACATGCCACTGGCGATTTCTGCACTTGTCTTGTGGCTGGCTAGCAGAGCGATAAACCTCCCTGGGGAGGATCTATGATTCAGACAAAGCCACAGTCATAAAGCTGGAGTGATTCCTTCCTTGTGGACTACAAGGTTCTGATTTTTTGTTAAACAGTTCTTTTCTAAAATAACATATTCTAGGTGTAAGATCAATCATTTGACTTCTAAAGCCTGAGATGAGAACCCTGCCTGAGGAGTGTCTGAGCCCAGCTTCTTAAGGCTGGTCTGTAACACACTGGACAATGAAACCTTCAAAGCTGGGAAGGCTGTATTGCCCTGCATTCCACATGGCAGAATCATTGCACCAGTTATCTTTGTTATTTTTGGCACCTAAAGAGAGATACTGTTTTCCCAAGACCTAAGAGTTTTTGTCTGAGAAGAAAGAATATAGCTGCCAACATTTGGCACCATATGGTCCCCAACCCCCATACTCTATTTTTTTCCTGTAGATTAGAATAATTTTAGCTTAATATTTACTCCACGCATCCTCCTACTAAGCCTTAAAGATCAAGAAAATATGGCTTTTGTACAATTGCTTTAAACATCTGGAAAATGCCATTAAGTCACACACTCTGAGGGTTGTGTTTATAAAAGTATGTGAGTTATGAACCATGAAAAAAGCTGTCTTTGCAGAAACAATCTGGGGTAGTCTCTATGGTATGTAGAGACCTCAACTTGCTACTTTTATGAGAACGAACAGATGAAGGTGAAGCAAACTAAGCAATAAGATTAATTGGCAATTCAAAGGAAATCATTAGATACTCTAGCACCCAGCGTCTATTAGAAAATGACCAGAGGTGCTGGAAGGTTAGGGTTTGCCAGAACAAACTCACTCTGACACTGAGACCACACACTCTTACTCCCTGAGGTCACTGGAAATGATGAGCTGGGCTCAAATGTATATCTTTTAGCTGTATTTTGGAAGCTTCTTTTATAAAAATAAAGAAAGATAAAAGTTACTTTAGATTTCAGACATGCTGTATAGAAGAAAAGCAGTCTTAAGTAATATGAGGCTGTGTAATGTGGATTCCTGGACAGGTCTGGAAGAAGTAAACACAGTAAGTAGCCTTCATCAGAACTGCAGTTAGTGGGAACTAAATGGATGACTGGTGGCGATGTCTTGACTTTTAGTTTGAGACTGACAGAATTCTGGCTTGAACCCGGCTTGTTGGAATAAGATGAAGAATAAGCCAATTATCTGTGGTGACATGTGAAATTCCCTTCTGCACATGAGTTTGCCTCTATTTACAGACAGAATTCCTTTGGCATCTTGTAGATCCTTCCTTGGATAGGCTGTCAAAAATCAGCACTGTCCTGGAATATCTAGGATATTTGGTAACAGTAATTTACAAAAAAGGAAATGATCTCCCAATTTCACAGATTGTTCACAGATATGAATTTGTGTGTGTATCTTTGTGTAAGAACAAATATAAAGTTATTGACCAAAGTGAGGTTTTAAGATTATGCATGGGGGTGGTTAGGTGGCGTAGTGGGTAAAGCACCAGCCCTGGAGTCAGGAGTACCTGGGTTCAAATTCGGTCTCAGACACTTAATAATTACCTAGCTGTGTGGCCTTGGGAAAGCCACTTAACCCCATTTGCCTTGCAAAAAAAAAAAAAACCTAAAAAAAAAAGATTATGCATGGATTTTATCTTCACATGCTTGTGTCTTCCCCCATTGACACATCTTGAGGGTAATTTTGAAACTAATTTTTGGATTGACCTATATGGAGCTGGAAGTCCCCAAGTTTAAAAATAGCTTATGTTCCAGAAATTCAGTTCCAATATGATTGGAACTCAGAATGTGCTTTTGTTTTCCTTCTTAGAACAGTGTTATAGATGATGGATCCTAGAACTCTACTACTCCCTCCAAAAGAAAAAAAAGACAAAACAAAAAAAAAAAAATGCCAACTTATTTAACCCATAATATATTGATCTCCCTGGCTTCTTCAAAGTTCCAACTAAAATATCCTTTTCCACAGGAAATATTACTATCTTCTCTTATTTCTAGTGACTTCCCTCTTTTAATTATTTCTTATTCATCCCTTATAATGCTTGTTTTGTATAATTTTGCTCGAATGTTGTCTCTTCCATTAGATGGTTCATTAGATATGAATTTGTGTGTGTATATCTGAGTGTAAGAACAAATATAAAGTTTTTGACCAAGTGTGGTTTTAAGATTATGCATGGATTTTATCTTCACATGCTTGTGTCTTCCTCCATTGACACATCTTGAGAGTAATTTTGATACTAATTTTTGGATTGACCTATATGGAGCTGGAAGTCTCTAGAATTTTCCTGTCTCTAATTCTTAGCATAGTGCTTGGCACATAACAGGTGGGTATGGGAGGAAAGAAGATCCATAGCAAGACTGTAATCAGATAATAATGTTTGGGTAGCTGTATGAAAGGGTTTTCATGTTCTGGAGTATAGGACAGAGAGCTTTGTGGAGAAAGAGAGACAGTAGGGTTGTAAGACTAGGGAAAAGCATTAGCAAACTGACTCTTTTGGCAGTAGTAGAAGCATGCTACAAAGGTGAAGATGTGATCGGTGTGTAACTTTGTGGGGAAAGGGTTGGAGAGGGCTGGCAGGTTCTCATAATTTAGAAGGCTACTTAAACATTCATGAATGATTAATTAATATAAAAATCACAAAGTTTTAAAATTATTTCCTATTATTTTAAAGTAGATAATTTTAGCCTTAAATCATAGTCAATTCTAAACAAGCCCATTGAAGCTACAAATTGTAATCTCACTACCCCAAAGAGCTTTTTCTGATCCCTCCCACAGCAAATACCTTACCTCTGATATTACTTTCCTTTTACAAAGATCTTGTATGTCTGTATATTTGCTTCCCCCCCACTATCCTTTATACACTTTCTTAACACTTTCAGTGACAGAGGAATGAAATTTTGAATGAAGTTATGTATCAGTCTTTTTGTAAATCCTCATTTTCCTTCACTGTTTTTATAAACTGCTTTTCCATTTTTTGTGAGTGGTAAAACCAGGAATAATAAATTTTAAAGAACTATTAATTATGTTATTTTTAATCTCTGAAATATTATGCATCCCTTAGGTCCAGGTCAAATACAGTCTTCATAGTTACAATTTTTCCTGATTTATCCATTCTCCTTTTCTACTCACCCCATCCCCCAGTTCTATAACAACAATCAAGTAAATGTCTGCTCCTGTTTTGGAACATTTGTGATATTTACTTATTGTATTTTTGCATCTTGTCATATTTTACCTTTTGCTATATTATCTTCTTGTCTTGACCCAGACACCTTCCCATCTTATTCAGATTCTAAACTCCTTAAGGGAGAGGATCATGTGTTATATAGTCTCTGATCTATTTAGCAAAGTACATGACTTTGCCTATCATAAATAATTAAATAAATATTTATTTTGTTAAATTTAAGTTTAATTGCAATTAAATGATAATTAACATGAAGTTTCTTGTTCTTTCCTATATCATTGGACAAACACTCAATTTCTATATATAACAGATTACTCTTTTAAAGTCTGCATTGGGTTATTTTTATGAATAATATTTAAATAAATTTAGGATATGTATCATAAAGATCAGAGTATGCTTTCTACTGCTGCAAAGAGAAGGTAGAGATATTTTGTAAATGGATCCATGAATATGGGTCCCTAATATGGTAAAGATAAAGAAGCCAATGTTTGATCTCATTAGATTTTAGTGATCGATTGAGTTAAATTTAATTAGTATATGATGAAACTAGGGATTCTCGGCCAGGTGATCTATGAACTAGTTTCCTCTGTAATTTTATATAATTTATTTTATACACTAAGAAACATCCAATAAAGAGGTCTAAGGTTTCCTCAGACTATCAAAAGAGTCCCTAATATTGCTGTTGATGATAGCAACAACTATATTTATATAGTACTTCCTCACACAACCCTGAGAGAAAAGATTTTATTATAATCCCGATTTTACAGAGGACTCTGAGGCAATCAAGTGTAAAGTGGCCTAACTTAAGTGAGGATAAATTTGAACTGAGATCTTCCTGACTCCAGATGCAGAACTCTCTCCACTGTGCTACTTCCTGCCCTTAAAATTCCCAGTTTTACTGTAAAAAAATTAGAACCTTCTTAGAAGTGTTATAGGTAGTTGAAGGATATTGAACCAATGTTGGAATGTCATCCAAAAGTGAAATTGTATATATTTTTTTCAGATATGAAGAGAGAACTGTTAATCCTGTGGACTCTTTAAAATTCACAGGGTGTTCTTTATAGGATCATGGGTTATTAACATTCTAGCCAAATGAATAATTACTCTGGCAATTCCTTCTTCATTTTCCTTTGTACAAGGTCATATCATCTATTTCCTATGGTAAACTGTTACATTATGTGATAGTAGACATTACCTAGAAGGGTAACCAATTTTATTAACCAACTCTCATAAATTTATTATTCTTTTCTCTGCATGGAGAGAAAGGAGAATATATTAGCTCCTTTATATCAAATTTGATTTGAGTTTTCCAGGTCCTTGATTTTCTCTTTGGCTTGGATTCTTGACTGAGGGGAAATTAATTATTTCATCTTTCAATCATTTTCCCTTCTGGAATAACATCTCATTCCATTTTAAGCTATTAGGCAAAAAAATTAATAGAATGAATATCCATTGTCTGTCTGGGTCTTTTTCCATTCTTTTGGGCTTCCATGTAGGATAGTTTTTGCTAAAGAATATGGCCTTTGTTCTATTCTTTTCCAGAAGGTTTCGCGATGCAAAGTTATCACTGAGATGTACTGGCATTCTTAACCAAACTAGGAACAGAGATGATCCCCAAAGATAAAAGATAATTCTGATGATGAGAAATTGAAAATTTTATGAACAAAAAATAGGATAAGAAAGTAACTATTTAGATAAATGCTTATACATATGTGCATATATATATATATATATATATATATAAATATATATATATAATTAATAAATATATAGAAAAGAAAAAGTCCTGTCTTACCAACTAAGTGATAAAAGGAGGTTGAATCTAGCCTCAGGCACTTGACACTTGCTGCTGTCTAACCTTAACCTTGGTAATATAACCCTGATTGTCTTGCATCCAAGGCCATTTCCATTATTCCTGTTTCATATCTGGCTACTGGATCCAGATGACTGAAGAGAAAGTGAGACTGGTGACTTAGCATAACACCTTGTCCCTCAAATAGAATTCATGTGCTTGTCATGATATCACCTCCTTGATGTCATAGACTTCTTCGAGGACAAAGGATAAATATCATTAAAAGCCTCTGTATGAAAGTGCATTGCTAGAATTCTGAAGAAGTAAAAACAAACTCTTTTCTAAATAAGCAACATGGATACCAGTAAAAGAATACAAAATAATTTCCTAAAGATAATCACTAGAAATGGGAATGAGGTGGAATTGATTAGTACATATAGAATTAGATTCATATAGAATTAGATTCAAGTTGAGTCTTGAAGTGAACTAGTGATTTCAAAAGATATCAATGCAGTAGAAGAACTTCTATTCTAAGGACAGTCTATGAAAAGACATGGCAGTCGTAAATGAAATGTAGGGGATTCCAAACAGTAGTGAAGGGGGAATGATATATAATCTACCTAGAAATACAGGTAGGAACAAGATTATGAAGAGCTTGAAATGTCAAACAAAGGAGTTTACATTTTACAAATACATACGGAACCACAGAAGCATTTTGAGCAGGAAAGTGATCAGAACTTTAGGGATATTGCTTTTTTGTAGCTATGCGGAAAATGGATAATAGAAGGAAAACATAAAGAAGTGAAACAAAGTAAGATGATATTGCAGTAGTACAGGTGAGAGATGATGAAGATCTGAACCAAGGTGGTTGTGTTAAGAATACAGAGGAGAGATGTGATTTATGTCCAGAAAGTAGAATTGGCAAGATTTGGCAACTGATTGAATATGGTCAGGCAAGATATGTGGAGTCCAGGATATTCCCCACATATCAAATCTATGTGTCCAGAGGAATGTTGGTGCCCTCAGCATAAATGAGAAAATTAGGAAGAGCAATGGGTTTAGGGTAAAGATAGATAAGTTTGATGGGGAAGCCTATTGACATCCAATTGGGGCTATCCAGCAGGCAATTGGAGTGGAGCTCAAGGGAGAGATGAGAAATGGAAATGAAGATATTTGAGTCAGCTATTTAGATTTATAGATAGTAGTGGACCTCTGGAATCAAGATGAAGACATTACCTTGAAAGCACATAAAGGAAGTTCCATATACTCATATTTATGGGTTAGGTCATGGAAGATGATCCAGAGAACATTAAAGAAAAATAAAGGTAGAAAATCACAAAAGAGTAGTGTCATAATAACTCAAAGATTTAAGAGTATTTATTAGGATATACAGTATATCATTTTAGCAAAACACTTGACAACCTGTCCTTATCATGTTATATTCTTTTGAATAATGTGATTTAGATTATAGAAGCTGATTGAGCAGTTATGCTCAATAATATTCATTATTAGATCAGTGTCAATTAAGGGGGAGTTGTCCAGGGATGTGCCTCTAAATTCTATCCTTGGATATTCAGACTTTTTGTCTTGGACTTTGAAGTCATAGAAAGAATACTTAACAAATTGGAAGCATGCAACATCTGAAAAATGGCTATTCCTTAATAATTTGAGAGTTATACTTTATAGTAAACTACCCTTCACTACATGGTTCTCTGGTCACAATTGTACAGTGTTAAAATTATTTTAATATGGCAAGTCATTCACTTCTTTCCTATGTTATGCAATGTCTCATATATTAAAAGCATCTTTGATTATTTTGGTTCATTTTTCTGAATCCTTAATTTAATTGAAAAATTAATCAGCATTCCAAATTATTAATCATTTACAAATTGATATGATATTATGGCAGCAGTTCAGGTGGTCATTTTCAAGTATTTTAACACAAATCTGATACAATATATAATATACATATAAGTTTACTTAAGCAAACTATGAATTTTGTTTTTCTTTCTGGAATTGTAAGGGCTTATGATTCAAGTTCTTCTTATGGCTGGATTACTATAATCATATGCTTTGTAGGTATTGTCATTACTGAAGATATTTAGTATAAATTGAAAAAATATACTGTTTTAAAGATGATGGGAAAAGTTTTGAATTCTATTTGCATTGAACTGTTAAACTTCCTTATTCTGGCTTCTTTACAGCAGTGCCTGTGAGCACAAAGGAATGGCATGTATTTATGCTTCTGTAAATAAGATCCCATATACTTTCTACTAGAGAACATGCACCCAGCCCTTTTATGGTCAACATGGGATTTTTCTGCCTGCCTTTAGGCAAGTGATATTCAACTATGCTCTTTGATACCATAAAAATGACTTTATAAAAGAGATATTGATTGCCTTTTTAAAACCTTGGATGTGACTCATATGACATACATAATATACATATAGGCAAACATATATGTGTGTGTGAATATATATATATATATATATATACTTAGAAATAGTTTTATAAATACTATATATCTACTTTTCTATTCACTATGTATATTTGTATGTTTATATACACATTTATGCAAGAATGGGCAATTCATTAATTGCAAAGGTATACTTTATGCTTTACAGTTATAAAATGCTTTACATAAATCTGACCCTCACAATTAGCATGTGATGAAAGCATCGTAGATATTCTTTTCTCTGTCTTTTTTTTAGTTTTTTTTTTTTTTTCACGAGGCAAATGGGGTTAAGTGACTTGCCAAAGGCCACACAGCTAGGTGATTATTAAGTGTCTGAGACCAGATTTGAACCCAGGTACTCCTGACTCCTGGGCCAGTGCTTTATCCACTGCCACCTAGCCGTCCCATCTTTTCTCTGTTTTACAAATAAAACTTGAGGTCCAGAGAAGGTATGGAACTTGACTTGAGTCACATAGTTCACTGGGGGAAATTTGGTCTTAAGCTGAGGTCTTTTAACTCTATATCCAATGATTTTTCTATAATACATTAATTATACTATTATTATATATTTATATATTATTTGAACAGGTTATATATCTGTAAAAATTATAAACCTCCTCAGTGCCCCTTTCTGACCAGACTTTCATTACTGACTTTTAAAATAGGCAGTACAGTTCTTTTGGCATGTACATAGTTCTACTGTTGCCCTAAGGGGTTTGTTAGAAGGGATCTGGAGTCTTGCAATATTGAAAAAAATTTTGTACATGTGGTACCACTTCATTGATTTGGAATTGGTCCCTCTCTCCTGCTAATAGTTTCTGCATTCTAATTCCTATGTAGTTCAGTACCACTTTTTCCCAGACCTTCATTTATCTTTGCAGTGTCACCAATTATTCTGCCTATACTGTTTAAAAAAACAAAACAAAACAAACACAAAATCCTTCACTTTCTAGTAAATGACAATAATAATCAAGTATTTGATAAACTCAAAGATCTAAACTTTTGCAACAAGAACTCACTCTTTGACTAAGATTGCAGGGAAATCTAGAAAGTAGTTTGACAGAAAATAGGTACAGTTCAACATCTCAGATCTTATACTATGATAAAGTTAAATGGGTACACGATTCAGTAATAATGACTAATATCCTAAGTAAATTAGGAGAGTGAGAAATTTTTGCCTGTCAGATATAGATGAGAAGAGTTTTTAACTAAACAAGGGGGAAAAGAAGACCACAGGAGTAAAATGGATTTTTTTATTACACTAAAAAGGGTTTGCACAAGTAAAATTAGTGTAGCTAAAATTAGAAGGAAAGCAGGAAACTGAAAAGAAATAATTTTATGATGAGTTTCTCTGATAAAAGCCTCATTTCTCAAATATATAAATGAGTAAATTTTCTCAGAATATGAATCATTTCACCATAAATCATCAAAGGATGTGAACATGCAGTCATCAGAAAATTTTTTTTAACAATGGTAATGTGAAAACATTGCTTTAAAGCACTATTGAGTAGAGAAATGCATATTAAAACAACTCAGTTGTAACACATTACATATATAAGATTGTAATATGATAGAAAAGGAAAATGATCGACTTTGGAGGGGATGTGGAAAAACTGCAATATTGATGCACTGTTGCTAGAATTGTGAACTGATCCAACCATTCTAGAAAACAGTTTGCATCTATGCGCAGTGGGGTATTATCTATTTATATCTATTGACTTAGCAATTCCACTAAAAGGTCTGTAGCCCAAAGAGATCAAAGAAAAAGGAAAATGACTTATCTTTACAGAAATAGTTCTAGCAGCCTTTTTTTTGTTAGGGAAAGAATCAGAAATTGAGGGGATGCCTCATTGGAGGCATTAGAAAGTTGTTGGATAAGATGTGATTTATGATTGTGTGGAATACTATTCTGTTATAAGAAATAGCAAATAGAATGGTTTTAAGAAAAAATAATCTGATGCAAAGTGAAGTAAGCAGGACTGTGAGAACATTATATGCAGTAATAAAAATATTATAGCAATTATCAACTGTGAATGATTTAGCTATTCTGTTTAATATAAAGATCCAAGATAATTCTGAAGGACTTATGATTAAAAAATGGAATCTGAATACAGATTGAAGCATATATTTTATTTAATTTTTCTTCTTTTTTTCTTTGCAACATGAGTATTGTAAAAATATATCATGTGTATAATTGATATCACCTTTATTCCCTTCCCAAAATTTCACAGATGGGTGGGAGAGAAGAAGAATTTCTTTTAAAAAATGAATGTTAAAAACAAATAAAGAAAGCATTATTTTTTAAAGGGATTTTTTTTTTAGATTTTTCAAGGCAGTGGGGTTAAGTGGCTTGCCCAAGGCCACACGGCTAGGCAATTATTAAGTATCTGAGGTCAGATTTGAACTCAGGTACTCCTGACTCCAAGGTCTGTGCTATCCACTGCACCACCTAGCCGCACCCAGAAAGCATTATTTTTTAAAAAAGAAAACTTTATTTTCATGTTAGTTCTTTTCCTCATATTTTACCCCCATCATCCAGAACTCTTAAGAAACCTATATTTTTCCACCTTCTTTGTGACTTGTTTAATGTTATTGCAAAAATTGTTATTTAAATCCAGAATACATTTATTCATAAAGCATATTTATACACTATGTTCCATAGTGAATAAATAACATAAAGAGAATATTGTAGTGAAATGAAAATTTTTGCGTGATTTATATATAGAAGTTACCTTTTCTCTCAGGATGTGATTTATAAATTATACTTTTATTTTGAATTTGGTAAATGAAAAACCTAATAGTAGTAAAAATTGAAAACTTAGCTGATAATAATATCCTCAAGTAGAACATTTAGAAGGCTGCCTACTCCCCCCCCCATATTTATTTGGTTATTGAAACTGACTCATTGAGCATTAAAAATGACTGCCTATGCTCACATTGTCAATACTATAAGATGTATGCCTAAAAGAATGTACCAGTGTAAGTGCATATTAGTTTTCAGTGAGGTTCTGTTTTGTTTGCTTTCCAGGACAAATGGATATTATTATAAAAATAAGGACACAACATATATAATAATGTTAGAGAATGACTTGTATATCCAAGTAACTGATTCAGGAAAGTAAGTATTTTTGGATTAAAAATCTCACTTGTCTCCAGTTAATTAATGATCTAGTTCTGGACTTTGTTCAACCAAAGGCCATTAGATGACTATTAGTTAGATGTAAATTAGTGAATGAGACTAAAACATAACAACTAGACCTCAAGGGACTGTATTTAGCAGTACTTTTAAACCTCCATTTTTATTATTCATCTCACCTTTTTTAAATAAATAGAGGCTCCTTTTAAACCAGCTTTCACATTGAAAATATATACTAATTGTAGTACCCAGAAGAATTCCCCAAATATTAGGATATATCAAGATCAAAAGAGAAATCTTAGTGTTCTTAGCAAATTCTATTCCTTAGTTCCTTGCCTACTGACCCTGGTTCTGAAGCTTTTCCTTTCTCTAGTCCCTAGAGAACTTGCAGCCTGGCAGGTTTTTGTTCTAAGAAGATTATCCCTGCTACAGCTGTCTCTTCCATTTAAAATGTGGTGGCTAACTCAGGGAATTATCCAGAAAATTTAGACTTAAAAAGACCTAAAAGAACCAAACAGCTTTTTTTCCTGAAATATTTAAGGAGAAAAAGTTTTGGTTTAGTCAATAAGAATTTATTAGGCATCTATTTTTGTGGTACATAGGAACATAGACCAAAAAACCTCAACAAAAACAAATTCCTTTTTACATGTAGCTTTAGAAAAAAAAAAACAAGTAAATATCTAAGTATATAGAAAATAAATATAAAAATAAATGCAAATCAGTCTGCAATAGTAGTACCTGGGGTTCAAACTTGCCTGTCATTTATTAACCAAGTGATCTTGGGCAATTTAGTTAATAGGCCAAAACCTCAATTTCCTTATCTGTAAATTGATGGAGCTGAATTGGGGAAACTTCAGTATTATTCTCCTTTCCAGTTTTCAATTTTGATACTTTAAATTTTTTCTAATCTCTTTGATGATATTTGGAAAATGAAACTGGGATAAGATTATTGACAAAGGTGCTGTTGTAATTGAGTATGGGCCTTTCTACCACTCATATTGATGAGGAATAATTTCTATACCTTTTCCTTTAACATGGCCTATCTCCATTATAGATTTTCATAGGACAAGGATTTGGACCCATGTTAATATAGTGTATATTAATGATAATGGTTATTTTTAAAATCTCCAAGTACAACCCATTGAACATAGTTCATTTTTTTCATAACTCAGGATTTCTTAACCCTATTTGTATCATGAATCCATTTTGATAGTCTGATGCAATCTATGGGCCCCTTCTCAGTATAATGTTTTTAAATGGAAAGAAACGCTAAATTTCAGTTAGAGGTTAGTGAAAAATAAGAATATATTTTCCCTCATCCAAGTTCATGGTTCATGGATCTCAAGTTAAGAATATCTACCAGAGGGGTGGCTAGGTGGTGCAGTAGATAGAGCACCGGCCCTGGCATCAGGAGTACCTGAGTACCTGAGTACCTGAGTTCAAAGCCTCAGACACTTAATAATTACCTAGCTGTGTGGCCTGGGGTAAGTCACTTAACCCCACTGCCTTGCAAAAAAAACTAAAAAGAAAAAGAATCTGTACTAGAAATCCTCAATAGCAACCAGGAAACCAGGTAATTACATGTCTTTCTTCTCTATAATTTTTAAACATCCACTTCTTTCACTTCTTTTTTGCTTTTGTATAACTAGTACCGAATACAATGTCTGACAAATAAGGTGCTTCATAAATACTTGTTGATTGATTAGTTGACATGAGCAAAGGAGAACTTCATATTGCCTGCCCATAGATTATTTGTTGTTGTTTTTTTAACTGGACTGAAAGAAAGCTTGGTATTATATTATTTGTATTATTTTCCACCTTTTTTGGTCTCATAATCTACTAAAAGGAGGTATAATATGAATTTTTTATAAGTTTCTGAAGTTGAGAAGAGAAGTAAGATCTTCATCATCAAAATAACTCACATTTTCAGGATATTTTAAAGTTTATAAAGTATTTTCTTTGAAAAATCCTTTTCAGTAAGAGTACAAGTATTATCTCAGTTTTTCAAAATGGAAAACAGAGGATCAGAAAATCAGTGAATTTGCTCTTGTGCCATACAATCAGGGAAGTATCTGTTATATTATGTCCTGATATGTTCAAATTCAAAACTCATTCCATTTAGAAATATAATTTTTTCTTTTCCTGTGTGTAAGTTTTAGTGACTATCCCATTTGTAATCTTCCCTAAAGTTTTGATTTATCAGGCATGCATATTGCCCTAGTCTTAGGCCACTATTTGAATGCTGCTCTGCAGTGTGCAACTATAGTCCTGTAATGATCAATTTGTTTAAACATCTTTCACAAAATTTTAGATGCAATTTCCTATGTCATACCTGCCTTCCAAACTATATTCTATACTAATATTGTTTTAGGATAAATTTCAAAGAACAAATGATTGTCTAAGATATTTTAAGGTTTACTATAATTATGGAATACTTTCTATTTTCAAGTGTTTTTCATTTTCTAATAGTTGTGATCTCCATTAACTTCCTCTATTTCTAAATTCTAAAGAAAGCCATATCCTTCCACAAGAATAAACTGCAATACTGAATACAAACCATCACTTTTTTTCAGAAGGGTAGTTAGACTAGCTAATATCTGGGTGGTCTAAAGACTTAGGGGAATTTGAGAATTCAAGGAACCCAAGGGAAAGAAGGCTTGATTTCCAATATTAACAGCTTTGCATTTGTCCATTCTGAGTTTCCCAGTCATCTTAGCTATAATAAACAGTTAAGGCACGTTACCCTTAAAGATTCTCTTTTGCCCTGAGACCATTATTTTTGATTGATCATAAAGCTTCATCACCACTTGTTGAACTGAACTCCTGGTGATTTTATATGTCAAGTGTCCTGGAGTGGAAAGCAGTAACAAAAGAAGTTAATGTGATCTTGGACAATGTAAGCTTGCATGGATGTGTGCCTGTAATTTAACTGTTCTTTCCAGTAGAAACATAATCCCCTTTGTCCTCTAGCTTGAGGGCACTCTTAACAATCTTTTTATTGTCACTTTGCCGTAACTACCTTTGTTGAAGCTGTGCATTAGTCTGGTCAAGGTAATCCCTAAATGTTTTAATAACAGGAAATATTTGCCATTTTCCCCATAATACAAAAGAATTCATGTTTGCGGAGCGATTGGTTCATACATCTGGTTTCGGGTTCTAAAGGTCAGAATTCTGTCTTCGCAATTCCTGTCAATTTTGTCTATTCAGAATCACTTCCCTGGGATCTCCACAGGTAGTGGCTCCTTTTTCTGTAGACTTTTATAAAAAAAAATTTAAATATAATTATGGGTTTTTAACACAGAAGGAGTGACTCAGGATCATTTTATTATTGGATAAGAGAATTTGATTTTCAGAATTTTTAAACCAACATTCTATTTCGTTACCTGTATTCATCATGGAGAATGTCTGCGATGGGCTGAGGTTTTCAAATATTTACAATAATTTTTTGCAGATATATTTTCAATCTTATCTTCTAAAACAAGATAAAGAAATTGTGCATAGAACTGGGCTCATTTTAAGATAATAATGCCAAACATTTAAAATTCTTAAGTTCTAATTTTTTTGTTGTTGTTGTTGTTACAAGTCATAAATTCACTTTGCTTTAAAAGTATTCTTAGTATTTAACAGAACAGGGAGGGAAACTGCTAACTTGATGGTGGGACAAGTATACTAGGGGTTTTAAACTTATAGTAGATGATGTTTTATTCAGGATCTTGGAAACCTGATGTTCACAATTTGTATATCAGTGTACCACAGGCTCAACATCTAATCAATAACCTTTGTATCTAATGTAGGTTAATAGTAATTTTTCACTCTCTTACTTGCTTTGTAAATAGAAATTCCTGGAGATAGGCAAAGAATTATGATCAGCATTTACTCTGTTGTGTATTATAAATAAAGGATTTAAAATATTTTCATTAATACATTAAAATCTCAACCTTTTCAGTTTTTTAATATATTCAGATCTCTATTAATATGGTAAGGCTTTTTTAAATTTAGAAACTAATATTAATAACATTTGATTTTACAGATGAATGGGATTTAGATTTTCTGTTAAATACAATTGACTAGATATTACAATTTAAATAATATATATTAACTAGTATTTTGGGCTTTCAAATATTTTAATTCTCTTATTGCTTAGTTTAAACTCTAAGCAAATGTTTGATTAAAATGAAAATTGACATGAATGTGAAAGTGGACTTTAGTAACAATAAATATCTGTTGAGTTAAATACTGATTGATAAAATGCCTACAGTGTTTATCTTGCTAGTCCCTGTTGAAACAGAGATGAAAAATGATAGTTCCTGTCTTCCCTCAAGGCATTGGTTGGGAGTAAGAGGTTCAGAATTATGCACAAATAAGTATAATACCAAGCCAAATGTGTTTAGGGTACGGTAGATCTTCTGAGTTTGAAGAGATCAGTTTTTTCAACCTGGGAACATCAAGGAAGGTTGACTTTGACTTTGAACAAAAAGAAAAAGAAATATTTCAGTTTTTTAGGAGAGAGAGAGGAGGAGAGAGAGAGAGAGGAGAGGAGAGAGTGAGAGAGAGGGGGAGGAGGAGAGAGAGAGAGAGAATGGCTCAAGCATAGATGATGGCCTGGGAGAATGCATAGACACTGTAATTATAGAAAATGAACAGCTTTTTGCTTGAGATCTCTCTCTCTCTCTCTCTCTCTCTCTCTCTCTCTCTCTCTCTCTCTCTCTGTGTGTGTGTGTGTGTGTGTGTGTGTGTGTGTGTGTGTTTGTGTGTGTGTGTATCTAACAGAAAATAAATGAAGTGGAAAATCAGGTGTGCTTTCTTTAAAAAAAAAAAAAGAAAGATCTTTGTAAATCTAACTTAAATATGGAATGTAAAGTCATTCAATTTAAAAGAAAATATTTGGTAGAAGTTGAAAAAGATAAATGGAAAAATGTTATTTATCACATGAGAAATTAGGGAATTCCAACTTGTGTGGCCTATCTGAGGAGGGATGATGATCCCCTTGAAAAGAATGTACTATGATGCCTCTAGACAATAGAAGTCTTGAAAGGACCTCTTGGAAGAGGGTTAGGCTGGGCCAGGGTATATATATATACCAAACCTAGCAGAGAAGTGGACAAAAATAAAGCAATGGCAACTTGAAGTGAGACTGAGTATATTAAAATGTTGTCAAATGTCCTATAAGTCACTGTTACTTAATTGTTGAAAGATACTTTTGATTGTGCTGTGAATAAAGGTCAAGACTGGTTCTTTCTATAGCATTTGCTGACCTGTTAACCCTAATTGAATACTCATCATTACTTATGGGGCACTGAAGAAAAAGAGGGGAAGGAATGGGAAAGATTTTGTCTCTTTGTATGATCCTTTTCTTTTCAGAATGTATTTTTAGAGAGGGCATACTAGGGACAGTTCATATTCAGTCTTGGGCAAACACATTTTTAAGTGAAATGGGTAGTGTGTTTTGTGAGTTATTAGCAAGAAAAGTAGAGTTTACAGTCCTACATTTTGATGAAATTCACCATTAAAACCCATCTTCCTTTTATACAAAACTCCCTCCTGTATCCCAGCCAGTGGAAGAGTTTTCCTTTTTAATTTTTTCCTTTATTTTTCTTCATTGTCCATAAGTTCTACTTTGAGTTATTTGAGCATAATTAAAAATACACAATTTATTAAATAGTTGAAATATTATTATTATTTATAAAAGAGTTGACCAGATGAGATTAAACAACCAATTTAATGGCATGAATATGTAATAGATATATTATTCTAGGGCTTTTGAAATGTAGCCTGTATTCATGTAAATGATATCAATCTGAATATAGCATTTAGCCTTCATCTCAAAATTGCCCCTTATATGGACTTATATTTATTACCATTGAAAGTCTGTTACAAGTCCTTATGCATTTTCTCCCATGTGAAAATAACAAGAAAAAAGTCTGCTGCTTTTTTTGTCATTGTAGAGATCTTGCTAAGTTCTCATGTAAATAATAACCATGAATTGTTAGCATAAGAGTCTCAGTTAGGACTATCAAATAGATAAACATTTAGTCCTTTAGCAACCACAAATCATGAAAACCAATAGGTTAAAAATTGATTTCTCATGTAAGTAGAGTTTTGAAGAAGGTCTATTATGGTCAAGAGTTCTGTTACCAGAACAGTGTACTATAAATCCTTTAAATAACTCCATTAAAGGATTTTTCTCATTGTTTTTACAAAAATAAAGGTTTTAGGTATTCACTGTTTTCTGTCCTTCATTACCCTAGGGTATACCCCAAGTTCTATACTTATCAGCTAACAAATTAAACTTGAACCTTCTTCCTTTATTATTTTCTCTTCTGGATACCCTATTCAATCTTCTCCCTTTCCAATCTAGGTCTCCATTTCTGCCTTTACCTGGATAGGACTAAATAGAATTTAGAGTCTTACAATATGAAGGGATGGTATGTATAGGCTTTAATCTAATGGAAAACATAGATACAGTAAAAAATGAAGCATTGTGAGAAGTAATCTGCAATACAAAAGTGTATCCAAATCAGTCTGATTACCCTACTTTCCTGAATGAAACTTTCATAGGCTTATTTTTCCTATTCATAAAAATGCAGTATTTTTAGCTTACCATTCAAAGCCTTCCACAATTTTTAAAAATCTATTTAAGAGGGAAACATCTCTCTGAATTTGGAGTTAGAGAATTTGGGTTTGAATCTTTAGTGCCTTATGACTTTAATGTTCCAAAGAATTCGATGCCTGAGAAAGGAATCCATTTTCAACCAAAACTCTGAGAACATACAGATTCTCCTAATGGCAAGAAAAGCCACTGAGAGTTTTTCACTCATCTAATGACTTCATGTGTTAAGGTGTTTCCTTTCAAAAAAAACATCGTTTAATCACTGTACTTTATGATAAAAAGAATCAGAGTTTAATTTTCCATCTATGAAGAAGAGGTAGCTGAGAAATATACCTGAAGTCAGAAAATGGGGAGAGAAATTTCATTTTCCATAAATACTCAATGGAGTTCTACCTGGCTTAGCATATAGTGCCTGGCTAGGCAAGATTGGCAGAGAACAGTATCCAACAGTCTGGCAGAGACCATGAGGGAAGAAGATCTAAGGGAGCAAAGTAATATTTTTGGTGGAAAATATTGACAGTCCTGCAGCATAGGAAGTACAGAGGACTCCTCTATATATGACCTTTAGTTACCTGCTTCCCTTCTATGCACAATATCTGATCATATCTCCCCAATTGGATATTTTCTTTAAAAAACACTACAGTACATACATTTAGTACTTTGTGAGCCTAAAAATGCATATAAAGGTTAAATTTATATAAATGTATATCCACATAAGTATGAATGAATGAATGTATGTGTATGTATATATATGTATATATATGTATATATATATATATATATGTATGTATGTATATATGTGCCTCATAGCAATTTTTCTTTCCTTGAGAAAAATGTCCAATTTAATAATTGGAGGCCATGGGGAAATATGATTTGGCATTTAACTTAGAAACAACTTATTAGAAACATATCTGTCCTTTAAAAGAAGTCATACCAGTAAATGGTAATGTTGTTTTCCCTCTGGTTCTTTTACATACCCTTATATAAATCATGGTTTATACTTTTGTTTTCCGAACTGGAAAGACTTCAAGTCTAGGCCTGGGAATGGACTTTATGAGTGTCATCTGAATACCAGATTAGTTAAATTTGTCTCTTTATACTGACTGACTTTAGAATGAGGACTTCTATGTTCATATTAGCTACCAAGGGTCACCTTGGGAATCAGAGAGGGGGTTCAACCTGTGGTAGTGAAGAGTGTACGCATATATTGAATTAAACGAGTTTGATGTATTTTTCACTGATTTCTCTTGCCTGTTTAGCATTTGGGCTACATTTGGAAGCTATTTAACATTGTTGTGTAGAACTGAAAAGAGCATATTTTAATTAAGAAGTGATGTTAGAAACAATTCTAAAACTTGTAAGAACTAGGAAATTCCAACAGGTTTTTTTTTTGTTTTTAACTTTATCCCTATATTATATTACTCATACAATATCAAAACTTTTTAAATTAGACATAGTCATCTCAATTTAGTGTCACTTTAGCTGTACATATTTACATTGTTGATTTTTAAGTTTTCCTAGCAGGATGACTCATCTATATTAAAAAATATATACATTACATAATGAATTATTTTCTTGCTTAAAATTTAAAATAAGGGAAAGAATTTGGAAATAGACCTACAATTTCAGTTGTATAGGGGAGTACTGGTATACCACCTACCATTGCAAATTATGGCTTTCCTCTAAAATTTATAGTCTTAAAGTATTATTTGATCCTATGTTTTTTCTGGATCCAAGATTATATCTCTATCTACCATAA